>NW_013652137.1:0-224098 GCF_000499385.1 Eimeria necatrix
TGCCGCGACGCGACTCGGGCACTGACCCTCGGCGAAGGTCAGCTCTCAGTTCTATTATTCTGGGTTTTCTTACCTCAATAATATGAACTCAATTGTACGGGGTTAACCAAGGTTTTCCATAGTTGTTGACTATAGTCAGGTACCTACGACCGACTGTGCCGAGTGACCGCAGAGTCGGGCTCGCCAAGGGACATAAGCAGTAACAGTGTAGACAGCTGTTCACTACAGGAGGCCTGCACTGGTGCCGGCGCTATCGCCAGCCCCAGTCTCCACGCATTTTCAGGCAGCTCTAGCGTATGCATATTAAGTCGCAGACAAATTGCCTTACTTTGATCCTAGTAGGAGGGTCCTGTCCTCCTCCAGTGTTGCGACCCCTTGTAGGTCGCTAGCTAGCTATCGTCTATAGGTCACCAGCAAGCCCTGTTGTAGTGCCTGTGCACTACAGTAAGCATATTGTTGGCTTGCTAGCGTGAAGTTCGCCCCCTTGCCTTCTGTGGCACTTTGTCTTATTCACTTGCCTTTTGTGTTCTCGTCATTGGTAGATAGTACCAGCTACTATTCACGCAGATTCGTACTTATTGTATTTAAAGTACCAGGCCACCTAATGGTTCGTTAGCAAATATACGGTATAGTCCCCTCAACGGCATCAACGCTGTATGAAACGCTCGCAGTAGACATCGAAACAGTGACCTATAAGGCCCTGTGTGTAAGGCGGCTTTGAGTTGATGAGACAGCAGTCAGTGAAGAGAGTGCGAAATTCTCCGCCAGGCATTCATTCCCACAGAATGAAGGCAATCCCAACTCCAGACCGCCCACTTGTAACTGCTCTCTAAAGCCAGTAGACAGAAGGCAGAGTTATGTAGACTGGGCAGTCTCAGTCGCAGTTGCTCAACTGTGATCCGGCTTATAGAACTGCGCGACGCTACTGTGTTCTGAAGCGTTTCACAGCTATGCCCAATTATCTCACAAGCGAGCAGTGCTGTCTTTGCCATGCTGCACGGTAACCCTTTGCCGTCCAATTGCAGTTTCATATGTAGTTCCTCACACCTGCACTGCTGCGTAGCTTCCAGTTCATCATTACCAAAACGCACCGCACTAATGCTTCATATAAGCAAAAACCAGCTGGATATGCGCGATATATTAGAACCTTCAGTGATTACTTGCATGGCTTGTCAGCGAGTTCTAGCAGTCTTCGGTCAGGTAATGAGCTGTAGCTGCATTATGCGGCTCTTCACAGGATGAGGGTTGACGCAGGAATTGTGTCACACTGTCCCATTTACAGTGCAGCTATGCGGCAAAAAGCTGTGTGCAGAAGTCAAACGATGGGTGTGCCGCACAACTTGACGAAAACGACTCCAACCCGTGCTTCTACCCTCCGGCGTTCGCGCCATTGCATTCCACGCCCAGTACCAGGACGTTCATTGTCTAATGCCTAATCAGTGCATGGCTGATAGGAGCTTTTTGTCACCTAAGTAAGGTCGGTTTAGACAGTGCATTTAATGAACCGCTATTTCAGACCTGGCGTAAATTCCCGCGAATCGTAGCTTAACGTAGTAGATAAGAGGAGCAACATAAAGGAATCAATGCTATCAAGGTCCCTGCAGGTGGTTTTTCTTCCCTATACATGCATTACAAAGAAGCGTTTGCTTATACAAGGGTGTGCCTCTCGATTCGGACCTGAGCGTTCTAGTTGGGAGTTTCACGAATCTGGTCACATTGACTAGCAGAAGTAGGGTCCTCGGAGCAGCAACGGGCGACCCGCGACCGATTTGATTCGTTGGAGTTACAACTAAAAGCTCCCACAAGTTTTGTTCGAGGAGCTCGCAACTCCTTCCAGGCTTGCTTCCGGCTGATTTAGCTTTGCTGAAGTACCTTATGAAGTTTAAGGGATCCATTACGCTTCAGCGAAAGGATATGATAGTTCCAAACCCTTATGGGCATACGGATCAAAGAACCAGTGTCCTTCTGTTGCCTGCATATGTGGTTACCAAATCTGGCAGTTAAAACTGGAAAGAAGCATACAAGCTTCTAAAATGCACCACCGTTGTTCTAAAAGAGTGTCAGATCGGTGTCTAAATCATTGATATCCCCCGCCCCTACTGATTCGACCTTGATGGCATGACTGCCACAAATAGCCAACAACACTCGTAGTAAAGACCACCTTCTTGAGGGGCGAAAATTTGTCGTATATGAGCTCCTGCTGGTTAGTCCATACTGTAGAGCAAGTGGCAGCGAACTACGCGCTCTACGAAAATCCTGTAATTTTGCCAAGCACGTGGCCCCCGTAGGAGGACATCGCGACAGAAGCAGAAGCCCCCGCACGCGCCAATCTGAGTGCAGGCGATGACGATAGATCCACTAAAAACCAACGTTTAACAATGATGAACCCAGGGGCCTACAAAGCATGCTACGCAGATACTGATGCTCACGATTTTTATAGTGTCTCAGATTGGACTGGCTTGTCGGAGCTATAAGCTTTTATCTGACGTTCTGTAGAGGAAAACCCTTGGCCCTTAATCTTTCTTAATTCCTTTTCATATGGTAGAGTGGCTTTGTGCATTGGGCTCTGTGTAGTGGAGTAATCAATCAGGCCCTTGCATCACAACCATCACCTTACAATTGAATAACGCAAAATAAGAAAGAATTGAACGCTCAAAATGTTCGGTCTAGTCTCTCCAGCGGCGTTCCAACCAGCCCCTCGCAATCTACAGGGACAACTGGTGAGAGGCAATTGCCGCTTCTCGCGCTGGTCCTTTGCAGCGTGAAGGAAGGATCCACATTATACTTGCATAATAGTCCTCAGAAACGCTTCATCTTCTAGTGAGCAAAAGCAAGCCTTCTTACGCATATGGCAAGCAGTGAGCAACCACGCCACCAAACGCAAGCTTCCCGCAGTAAGCGTGTTTTGATTTCCTCGACCAGCTTCTGCCACGAAGTAAGTGTAAGTGTTCATTTTACGGACAACACTTCCCGGTTGCACTTAGCAGTTTCAGCATTATATGGCAGTTAAGAACATCGATTTCGCTCACAAGCGGCAGCGTGGGGTTCGGGGCTGCCGAAGTAGACAGACCGCTACCATGATGTAAGCTGCGGGGCCAGCAATGGGAACCCCGAAGGACGATCCTGTGGAGAGATGAAAAGAGTACTTTTTCGTTGCTACTCCTCGCGTCGTTTTAATCTTTAGGCAGAGCAAAATGGTGCGTCTTACTCGCTTCAGCCAGAAGTGAATGTTCACCCCATGTACTTTCATTCACAAGTACTGTGCTCCCAGTGCCGTACTAGTGCCATGTTGCCTACTTACATGATGTGTTTTTGACCGTCTTTCATTGTGTTGCATGACTTGAATAATATCTCTGCCTTTTGGAATGCAGGATAGCTCATTTGTAGCACCACAGCAGCGGCAGTCTTGCTATCAGCCCCAACTGTGCTTGACCACAAGACAGTGGTAACGTCGACTGTGTAGATCCTCGAACCTTGGCAGTGTCTCTTGTCATCATGCTATGTTAGAGGCATCTACCGCCGTTCGTTTTGCCAAGTCGTTTCCAACAGCTCCCGTGCCATACTCCGCTTAAAAGGCGTTTGTGCCTTTAAGAACTTGGTGAACGCAGCGGCCTGTTGGACTTGAATGTTCAGTGTCTGAATTTATCTTGTAAGAATTCAGTCCAGTGGCTCCAGTTTGCATGAATGGGGAGAGTGGATAGGTTTTGGTGCTCAGGCAGAGGACGCATCGGTTCCCCGGAAGAGAACGTTCCGTACGTTCTCCTACCGCGGCGTCGACTTGGAGAAGTTGGTAACTCTCCCTCTAGATAAGCTAGTGGATCTGTTCCGCGCCCGCCAACGCCGCAAATTCAGCCGTGGCATCAACCAGAAGGCGTTACCCCTCATGAACAAGCTCAGGAATGCCAAAAAAGACCTGCCGTACGGAGAGAAGCCACCGCCCGTCAATACACACTTGCGCAATGTCGTCGTTGTGCCGGAGATGATAGGTTCAATTGTTGGAGTGTACAACGGAAAGCAATTCATCAACGTTGAGATCAAGGTATGGCCTTTTGAATGTACAGCCAACAAGCTCCTGCCGACCATCGCTTGCCCTACCTGAAAGCTGATAAAATGCTTGCTCTAAATATCTAGGCACGCAGCGCCACCGAGCAATGGAAGTGGTTTTGCGTGTCTGTTCGTGCTCTGCAGCCGGAGATGGTGGGTTACTACCTTGGGGAGTTCTCAATTAGCTACAAGCCTGTTCGCCATGGTAAACCGGGCATTGGCGCCACACATTCATCTCGTTTCATTCCACTGAAATAAAGCACTGGCTGCAAGAGCAGCGACTCACTGCGCCGTGTCGCAGACCTCGTTTTCAAGCAACTCCTGGGGGGCGTCTTAGTGTTGTTTTTTGGGGCGACCTGCTACTGCCTAACAAACTCGCGTTAGTCACTAAACAGAACATAGGAAATTGCGACTCAGCAGGATACTCGCCGTGGGTTAGGTAGCGGCACTATAGCATATGTACTCGTAGTTGCTGGTGTGAGCCCAGCTCCCCCTCCGGTACAATTCATAACCCAGTAGTCAAAGCTTAAGTGGCGACGCTGTTGCACCACTGTCGCACCAAGGTCAAAGTGGTGCTGGCTGGCGGGAAATTTGAGCTCAGCACAGGCTTTTCTGACAAACCACGCACTACGTTGGCAGGGCAGGGCTAAAATATCCCGTTTTCAGCTTCGGTGCCCCGCAGCTTCCTCTCCTGTGACTCGGTCTGCACACAGCATCGTGACATGCGACAGACCGCCACTGCAGGGCCAGCTCCGGGCATCACGCGGGCACTTGAGCGGGGGCACACGCAAGCACGCCTGGGCGACATAATGGGGATTATGGTTCACGCCTAAGCGACTCACCCACGCTTTCGCTATTGTCCTTTTCATTTCACTGTCACCCTGGAGTCGCACAACGTTTTGGAATTTAGAGCCCGTAAAACAAAGCGGAGGCGATGCCTCTTTGGCCCTGCCTGGCTGCCACACGCATGCACGCAATTCTAGTTACAGCTGGCAGGACAATGGCTCACTTGATTGTAAAGATTCTTCATCATGCTCATGATTGACTGTGACGGATCGGCGGATGGATCAATCTTGGGAACTGGATTTAGCTGTGCCGCTTTCGTAATGGTGTCCCAATGTTCTCCTGGGCGACGCTGCAATTGCGGAAACAATGCAGGCAATGGACTTCTGCACATAGGTGGAGCCTGAAAATGCGTGCGGCTATAGTTCTCCCTAGGGAGTGAAGCTACTCATGGTTGCTCGGGTGACTCTGAGCATCATAGCACTCAATGCAACGTTCCCATGCCTTAGCTAAGCGCAGCGTTGCCGTGTCGCGTTTCCTCGAAAAGCTTGACTCTAAAGCGCACAAAACAATCACAGCGTAAGCATGCCACAAGCAAAATGCAACAGCATTTAGCGGCGAATACGTTCGTGTGCCACTAGAGTTGTGGTGAGAGAGGCATCCGCACGATAGATACGTAAATGAGCGCGACTGTGCGAGATAAGGAGCATGGTCTAGTAGAGGAGAAACTGCCTTAACCCGGAAGACTTACTCTCAACGTCAATTGGACCGTAGAGAGAACATAGTTTGAGAATATAGTTTTTATGTCGCAAATTTTGCACCTGTGGCCATGAACGCACAGTCGAAATGTCAAAATGGGGCAGGAGGCTACGAACAGTCACATCTTTGCTCTTGTCTTGCTTTCACAAACTGTTTAGACGAACATACCACAAGCTGGGCGCTAGTTTCCTCAAAGTGAGCAGACGTTGCCTCCTCAGGAAGACTCTCTAGGCCATCCAGTTGTACATAAACCCTAGAAAAAAACACACTCGCCAATGATCTGTATATAAATGAGCAGCTTTTGTTCTGGAATTCTGCCTCCTGCTAGCAGCTGTGCATGCTTGCAAATTCCGCCAAATGGTTAATTTCAGAAAAGACTCACTTAACTAAGTCTCTCGTCTGATCCCAAGCAAACCTATCGATTGTATTAAAGACCTTCACGCATGCATATGGAGAGGAAGACACACGCTGGTTCTTCGGCAAACAAAGAGAAGCAGCGTATACCTCCTGCAGGAGAGGACCGATACTGGGGAGAGCGTGTACGCGCTTGCTCTTTTACACAATTACGTAAACTAACCTCTGCCGTAGGAGTTACTTGAGATGCGCACTTATTTAGCCGTTCTGCCTACACAGAGCAAAGCAGAAAGGGAAACACGGGTAAGCAAAGGGGTCCCGCGGCGGAGTGAGTCCGCAACTAGGTAGCTGCCATTCCGTTCGAGCTTTGATACTTCTACAGATTTACCTCCTCGATCTGGTCCCGCAGTCGTTGGCAATGAGCGCTTAAAAAGCTCTTCACAGAGGGCCTTTTGGCTAACTTTAAGAATGCTTCGAACTCTTCCAGGTCGCAGCGTAAGGCCTCCGTACTTTCCATTGTAAGCCTTCTATCTTTAAAACTGATCCCTCGCGTACACTGTTCGTGTATATACTGAACTTTTTCGTACACCACCGAGGCGGCCGTTTTGACTACGTGGAAAGGTTGCCCAATCCGCTGCAGTTTTGTGTCTACCGGCCACGACCCAGTCCAGCCCGTTCAGAAATACACCTAATCCACAGCTCTCATGCAAAGAAGAAGATGCAGAGCACGTTCGCCCTTGTGACTCCTGTCGATGTCCCAGCAAGGCACACTGTACTACGTTGGGACTGTAAAGCTGCGCGCAGAGGCAAAAACACGGACTTCCGTGACGATTATTAATCCAATAACCAAGAAAAAAATGTGCACTTGGAGGCGGTCCCTGGTCAAGCATGGCATGGAATATTGTTCTTTTGTGCCTGAATTCAAGCACTGGTGTACTGGCTCATGGGGGGGCTCCAATTTACAACGTAAGCACCGGTGCAGGCAGAAGGCTGCCCCACACAGTTTTCCAATTGTTTCTAGTTATATAATTTTTTAGATATATACAAGTAGGTAAAAAGGTGTATAAGATGGTAAAGTTGGCACTTCAGCTAAGCATGACTCTCTACACGAAGTGCAGTGCTGCGTGTCCTGGCTGCCCACGCAAAAGTTTGCTCATTTTGTGTGTAAATTGATATTGGTTAGTGCCATAGAAATGTGAACTCTTCACAACATAGAGTGCTACTGCCGTTCGATGAGTGGAACACCGATGTTAGCCGTTGAGGCCTGCGTAAGTCTCAACGTAGCTGTTGAGATGGGCTGAAAACCTCTAAGCCTTCTCTCCTGCAACAGCCTCAGTGCCACCGCGGAAGCGAAAAATACTTCCTGCCGCAGTGCGTACTAGTAACTCAGTATATGAACGGACTTTTCAGTATGCCTCCCTATGCTCTGATGTATATATCAACGAGGGTTTGGGGGTCCTGCGGGTCCGAAATACTGCCTTGCATAATAACACTCACAGCTTCATAACCACAGCCACAAGCGCAAACACAATGCTGCAGTATGCCCAGAAGAACACTGTCAGTCTTTCGCCTTCGCTGATTCCACTCCACGTGCTAGTAACCCATCCACACACAACGCGATTGCGATCTCAACGTATGCTAGGTATAACAGCGATCATGGAGCAGTGAGGGGGTTCACTAGCGAATAGTTCTTCTTTTGGAATTACCGCCACAGAGGAAGTTAAGTATTTCCCCGTCCAGCAAAAAACGTTACTTAAGGTCTTAAAAGAAAAAAGTGCAACGAAATCCTAAATCAACCGGCCAGAGTACCAGGAAGGCTTGCCGAAGATTTTCGTTGTGTTGAGTGACAGAAATCCGCACAGTTTTTGAGCCATTACTGATGCTAATTGTGCTGTTTGTGGCGCTGTTCTAATCTGACGTTCTCCTTGGCTCTCGATACCCAACACTGCAGACCAATCAGGACTGGACGAAATTAAGGGGAGCCTTTTAGGAAAGTGCAGTGGCCACGGCTAGTTGTGAGAGCCTGTCATCGATGGAAAGCAGAACGGAGGGTACCAACGTCAGCAAAACAGTGCAGCGGTGAAAATTTGGGGCTCACGGCTCATTTACGAGCCTGCACTTCAGCCCAGAAATTATTTATGAGTACCACAGAAGCATTTGGCGCGGTGCCTGAATTTCGTTCGTGCTCAGTGCCTTACAGTAAAGGTTCACTGGCGAGACTGCTCATGGCCGTTGCCAAATGCAAAGGTACTTCAGAGCTGCTCACCATCCGCTTGGCCTTACGACGCGTTGCATTGAGTATTAGCATCTTAAACAACGCCACTCTAATAAGAAGCCAGTGCTATACATCAAATCCGTTCTTCCCTTCAGTGCTGTAGAGTAATTACCCCACCGAGGGCGGGCGCGCTTAGTGCGTCAAAGCCTAAAAGGTTCCTTAAAGTACAATTATCTTCCCTCATGGTGCCTAGCTAGCCCCACCTTGCTTTTTCGTGGGTTTTCAGTGATGCCTCACAACGAAGCGTTCTTGCCAAGCCTCCACCAGCCCCAGGTATTGCTTTTCGGGTGCGTATTGCAGAGTCCGGAGTCCCCTCCATGGCTGCATCCAAGAGCCTCTGTTCCGGTTTCCCAGAAGAATCCCAAATTATGCGCTGCGCGGAAAGTTGCAGAAAGGTTAGGCAAATCTGCTATGAGCCTTTGAACTCCTTCCCTAGAATAAATTAATATTCAGTGGCTCGAGCACTTTCAGACTTAGGAGTTGGGCGGAAATCGTCGGGTAGAGCCAACTGGCTCCAATGCTGCCCATCTTCCGGGGCCCCTTGCAACCGAAGGGCTCAGTCAATCAAACTCGAAAATGGGAGCAAGTGACCAGATGCAGCACCTTTCTAGCTGCCAGCTAACGATTTCTTCTTAAATGTGCCACCATGCTGCACTCGCTTCACAGGAATTGTCGACCGTAGCAGCTGTGAGCCACTTGAGCTCTTTCTGTACGACACGCCGAAAATCCTATACGCCATTACATTTGCCGTGAATCTTAGAGAAGAGCCTTGCTTTCTGCCAAAGAATACTGCTAGTGGTCGAAGGCTTTGCTAGGCACAAGGCTAAGGTGCAGCACAGCAAGTCAGGCTCTTAACTTTTCAGCTTGCTAGTTCCACAGGAAGACAAGAAACAAGAAAAGCTCTATAAGGTGGCTCTAATTAGTTCATTCACTTTTGAACACCAGTAAGAGATAAAGAGTTGAAACTTCTTGTTCTCTCAACTGCGCGTCGCGGTGGCGCAGCCTTATTAGGCCCCTTCGGTACTTCTACAGCGCACAGCTGGAAAATAGCACTTCATGAATCCATTAATACAGCGACGATTTTTATCAATATTATGCGTGCACAACTAAAGGTTAATTATTCACTTCTGACCTGCCGTCAACTCAGCCAAATGTTGTGATGTACCTACACGCATGCAAACCAGCCGAGAGAATACAGAACTCGTACTGGGCAGGCTCCGTCTAACCCCTGCATGGTTTGCCCTGTTGCTACCTAAGTACTTTCACACCCACATAAGATAACCCAAATAGACCAGGTAAAATGCAAAGGATTCAAGTCCGTTTCTCTTCTAGCCTCTCCGACGCCTTCGGTGTCCCTAGGTATGTGTGTACCTCCACGCTGCAGGTGACACAGCTAGCCACAGTCCCAGTCCCTGGTCTTTTAGCCAAACTCCCTAGGCTAGGTGTGCGGCAAGAATTAAGTTTCTCTACCTACGAACTTTGTGATAATGCTTCATGCGTAAAATATAAATGTTAGAGCCTTATGGGCTTATGGGCTTGTACTTTTGCGACTACGTAGTGCTACGCACTGAAGAGTCTCTTTGAAACCTGGAAGAGAATTATAGAGCTGGCGTTGTACGGAACACGCCAGGCCCTCCTGTACATATCCGTTGCCGTAACATCGGTGATTCTGCAACTGCTTGGATGATTATGGAGTCACCATCTACGAGCGAAGGTGTAGTGTGCGGGCATTACAGTGGCTCCCGAGTGACTCTATAGTGTGCCTAAGTGGCCTATCCCTTGGAATAAACACGATATAATGTAGAATTAGTATTAAACCAGGTCAATTATGCAGGAGATAGGGCCAACAGGCCATGGACGCCAACAGGCTATGAGCGCCAACTCGCTGTGAGCGCCGACCGGCTATGAGCGCCAGCCGGCCGTGAGATCCAAATGCGCACTAGGGTTTTGGAGCTGAATGAGCTGCCGAGACACCGACCAACCTTAAGAAGTCAAAGTTAGGCGGAGACACAGTCTTCCTTTCATGGACCAAAAAGGACGTGGAACATGACTTCAGGCCAATTAAATGGATTCAACGAGTGAAAGCTTGCACCCCCAGAGGGCCCTCCAGTGGGCCCCCTTGGGTGAGATTTCTAGGGAGGCCTACTTTGCAGAAGTATGAATATGCTGGCTGCCACGAGCACGCATCTGGGTGCGTAGCCGCCCCTATGGTTTAGGGCGTAGGGTTTGGTGTTTAGGCTTTGGAGGCTAGGCTTTGGGACTGTAGTGCTCAAATGGTGAAGATGAAAAGCCCCTGTGACTCCAACGGCCTAGGGTTTAGGGCTTAGGGGGTTTGGGGCTTGGGTTGCTATTTATCTACATGCAAGTTGCAAGCTCAGAGTAGACCGGCTAGATTGAGGCTTTGCAAGGGTTTAGGGTTTGATGGGAAAAGAAGTAAAATGCCTAGGCAACTGATAACAAAACGCATGCTAAGGGGAATCAAACAAAGAAGAGAGAGGAGAGAAAAAAATAATGCACTATGCAGAGGCGTGACTATAACTTGTGAGCATTAGAAATGACCCATAGTCCAGTGGCCTAAGAAAATTCGAGCTAGAATCTAGGTTTGACTACACCTGAACTAGAGCAAAAAGGGAAAAAGCGCCACGCAAGTGAAATTAAGACTTAACACACACAATCTATATTCATGGCTTTGTCACGTAGTAAGAAAAAATGCATACCTACACTGAAAGACTGGTCTTAACGCGGGAGCAACCAGCAGCAGCGCGAGCCAGGGGTGCAACGCAAGGCAGAGCACCTTCTGTACCTGCCCCAGAAGAGGCTGTAAATAGGGAAAACGACTCTGAAGCAGCCTGTTACAGACACAGCAACAGAGAGATAGCTGGAATGTAATGCGGCTGCGGCGGCAACAGCAAAGCTCCAGCCTCGAGTAGATATGAGGCACTGCAACTTAAGGCTGCAGTGGACGAAGAAAAACGCCTAAAAGCTCCTTTCAGTGACAGAAGAAGCATTTTGAGGACGCTTAAAGCTGTAGTGCATAGCATTGCCATGCAGGTTGGGAATGGTCTCCTGGGTCATGTATTTTAGAACATGTAGGTTGGTATAGCAGCTATAAATAGTTGCCCTGCGGAATAAGTTCAGTATCGGGCGATCGGGCACATTGTGCTGTATAATTAGGCTTCGCGTTTGCTGCTGGCAAAATGCCTGATGCTGCACTGTAGTAAGGCCACGGATGGAGGGAGAGACCGGGAAGAGACAGATGCCTCTCTTCGGAAATTAAACGTAGAATAACAATATTTGGATTTTTTCAGTATGTAATTGGTGCCATCAACAAATAGTCTTACGGATGAATCTATGTCGCCAGAAAAACGGGCACAAGAAAGAGCCAAGCTGCGCTTAGCTCGCTACCGAGCAGATGCCAGGCAGACGGCGCAATGGCGTTCTGTGAAGGTGCGTGCAGCTGGCATCCGCGCTTTTGCATACTTCGAGAAGGCTACCTAGCAGCTGATGCGCATGAATATTATGGGCGTCTTTGTTGGGATAGCGGGATTTTGTTTTTTCCCGTACTTGCTACGTGGCATGCCGTTCCACTCCCTAGCTGGCGTCCGCGAGAAGTGTTTTGACAAGGGGACGACTGCGGAAAGCTTGCGCTAACAGCAGCTCGTTTTACAAGTGAAACAAACACAACAATCCCGTTAAGCGCATTGTGTCATCTCATTCCTAGGGTTTTTCACTTTGATGGGTCGATTTGTTTCTTTCGTCATGAGCGTCCTTACCGGAGCGCTGAGGAGACTGAAACTTACGCAGTGAAATAATTTGCAGGGTGATTTTCAAATACTCATATTCAAGGTCATCTGCAGTACTAAATGGACACCCTGTTACAAAATAGCGCAACGTCTTCCGTCTTCTTGCCCATCAAAGTCCAACCTTTCGCTTGAGTCCTACCGCTTTCCTTCTGAGTTTCTGAAGACAGCTTAGAGAATCGTAACTGTGCGACAGGGCACGACAAAGGGTTTTGTAGCAGTTCTACTGAACCGTCAAGCCCAGTGTTACAAACCGAGCACAGTACGGAAATGTAACAGCAACTCAAAATCCCAGTGTAATCCTATGGCAGTTGTAGCTACCGCCATCTGTACGCTTCCGCGTGACCCTCCAGAATAAGCAAAAATGCATTACGTCCGCCTCTGGAGAATCCTGAATATAAATGAGACTGCCTCCATACATTCAAGTTAGGACCTGCTCTATCCATAGGGCCTCAAGGCTTGCTCAAGCCACTGACCACTACATACTACCCTTGGACACTTGAACGAACAGAAAAAGCAAGAGATCCTTACCCTAAAATCTCTCAATTGTTCTTTTTAGCGCGAAATCTGACCAGTCTACGCAAGTTCTCCGCTTTTTATAGTGTCCAGCACTGCAGTGGCTGTGGCTGGGCTGATGCAAGGCTGCATGGCATGCTGCAATGAGTATTTTTGGTGTTCGTCCACTTTATTAGGCCATTTATATGACTGAAATGGCGAAGGTACTCTGTTTGGACCGGCGATAATCCTCTCGCGAGATCACTTTCATTCCCTCTTGGGGGGCCCCACAAGTCGATCCCTTTCCCTGTAACCCTTATATTCCTACCCCGCTCGTTTTGTTCTGAAGGAAATTGTCATCAAAGTACCGCCAAATTGCAAAGTTGCAACTTTGAACCTGGGCAAACGAACAGGGCCGAGCCAGTGGCCCTGTGCAGCATGCGGGGTGCTGCGGCTTCACGTCCTACTTTGCATATCTGTTGCGCCATCAGCTACTTTTGCACTTTCAGGAGGCTCCTGTTAGTCTCTGCATGGCTCACTTCCTGCTAGTGCTGTGCTTCTGGGGTCAACCAAGAAGTAGCCGGTCAGAGCCGGTCACAACATTTTGTCGCTGGAAGACCAACAGTTGATTTCCTCGACGGACTGCACAAAGAAGACGAAGACTAGAAAAGCCACATGAGTGGCCTGCCCTGTTGGGCAGCTGCGCTTATACGCTGGTGGTTCCAGATGCAGACATGGCGTGGAACAACGGTGCCCCCAAAGAGGCAGTTTCTGGGGAGGGTCAATCCACACCCTCTCCCTCCCCAGGTTTGTCTAAGGCAGAAGCTGCAGGAGCTGTTGGTTCTATGGTTCACGTTGAGCAGCCACTAGGTGCTCTAGATGGCACGTACAAGGAGGTGTTCGGCATGCAGTCGCCGCCTCGAGGTGGAATAAGGAAAGCTTCAGCAGCTCCGTCCCCAGGCGCAACGGCAGATTGGCAGGCCCAGCAGGTGTATAATTTTGAAGTTCCCTATGCGCTTCAGCCGTTTATGAGGGAGGGGCCTCACGGGGGTTTTGCTCCTGCCCGTGTTTACGACACTCCTCTGCAGTCACAGATGCGGGGCAGACAAGGCTCTATCACTGGAGGGAGCGCCACGAAGTGGTGGCTACTTATGCTTATGACCCTTAATACTCTTGCCTCGTGCTGGGGGCTGTGGGAATTGCGGCAAAGAACAGCCCAAGTGATTCACGCGCAGGAAGTGGCCTTGGGAGATCTGACGGAGACGATTAGAAGCCGCTTGCTCCCTGTTTTTGATCATGGATTTTTCCCAGAGTTGCTGTCCCCTCCACCTATGGAATCCTTGACAAGGCAACTCTTTTATGAATGGGCTGGGGCAAAGGAAGAGCCCGGCGTGGCGCAGCAAGAAGAGGTGACCACTAAAAAAGGAAAGCCTCCAAGGTTGCCTCTTCAGGGGGGGGCAGTTGAACCGACTAGACATAAGAGATCAACACTGCTACCTGACTTCTTGCTAAGTCCAACTATTGCTTCAGGGCCCTCTTTGGGATTCAGTTCTCCTGTTGTTGCCGGAGTCGAAGGGACCTTGCAGTCGCCTGTATCCCCAAAGTGGAGCACTTCCAGCGAGCAGCGTTAAGCTTTCACTCGTTCGCAAGGTTGTGTGTGTGTTTGTTCCGTTGTAGAAGAGGCAGCGCCAATGAACGTTCCTTGATTTAAAAGCAGTGTTATCGAGGTCGACGGGGAGCTCTCACGAGATGCTGTGTGTTGCGTGCGGTTGTTGGTGGTGGAGTTTTCGCGTGGCCGGCATTTTTCTTTGCTACATTTGCAAACAGGCTAGGCTCTTATACGGTTGAAGTAGTTCATGTGTGTGGCGAAGGTATCTCAACTCGTGGTGGTCCGTAGGAGCAGCCCATTCAAAATGTTCCGCATACAAAAGTTTGCGATTCGAAAGGGCCGTCACAAGTGAAATATACGGGGGAAAGAGGAAGGGCATTCGTCTTCCGACACGTTCATGTAAAGTCGACCGTGCACTTTGCGTAGAGACGCAGTAGACAACGAGGCTCACTATCAGTCAAAGATGCAGACTATGTTGTTTTTGTGATTCATTACGGATATGCATCAATCTAGTCTGGTTTCAAACCCTTCAATGATCGCGCAAAGGGGGGTTTTACAGAGTTTGTGAAGCCGTCCTTCAGTGACGGTGACTTGGACGCCCCTTCAGTGTTTGAGGCTCGTCAAACTATTTAGAAAACCATGGAAATTTCAGAAAGATCACCAGAATACAGTGCCATAGGAAAAGCAGAAGCCGTTAGTTAACGATACCCCCAACGAATGTATCACGGCGTGTCTCCGACCGCTGCGGCCTTTGTGCTTAGTCTGCCCTGAATCGCCTTCGCAATTATATCTGTACCTTCTTAAGTAGGAAAAAAAGTGTTTTTTCGCAGCTTTTAATATTTTTCGTGACGCATCTCGGTTAAACCTCGATGGCCACCAAGATGGGCTACTGTCCCGCTGAGCGGTCAGTGGAGGAATCAAGCGAAGGAAATGAGCAGGTTTGTTTCCACAGAATCTCATTCAAATGTAGAGACTATAGATTCCCGTAAATGATAATATAAAGAGACAAAACAAAGCCTTACAGTTACAGGAACAGGAGAGGCAGAAAGAACCCCAGGATGCAGTGGAGCCGGCAAATACAGCGCAGCGTTTGCTACAGATTCCATAGCAAGTAATTGCTCTACATAAATTAACATTTATTTTTTACTGTATTGGAGTAGGGTAGGTAGAGGCTGCGGTCGTCATTTGCGCTTCTCGAGCATCCCCATTTACTTTAAGAATTTGGTAGCCGATTTGAGACCCACCAGAAGATGTTCAGTATGAAAGAATCTTTTCTAAGCATTATGGCTCCTCTTCTTCTCCATAGCATTTATTACTAGTCATATTCCTGGTAGAGCAGCACCTCTCCAACGCAAGATAGCTCACTGGCAAAGCAAGACATAGTCACCGCACTGATATTTTGAAAATGACAGCTGCCTAGCTTGGCCTACGCTAAATTCCGGTTCAACGGACAGATGTATCAGAGGGTAGGAAGCAATTTACGGCTACTCAAGCTTGAACATAAGTAAAAGCCACCTCGCAACAGGCAGCAAAAGATACGCAAAAGTGAGGACTGCAAGGCCAGCCAATATACTCTTTTCCTCGCGTAGGGCCCTCTCCTTGCGTCGACTTCTTGCAGTCTTTATCCCCTGAGACGGGTGACCGGTTCCTCAGGGAAGGCCTCAGTGGGCTGCAGCAGACCCCACCAGACGGCCGTTTGGCCTATGTGTGCTTATCGCTGTGTGGGCGGGGTCTGCGCCAGCTGATGGTGCTATGTGACGTGAAGAAGCTTCTCTCAATAGACATTTCCGACAACAAGCTCACAAGCCTTTACCCTGTCCGGCTAGCAGCCAACCTTGTGTATCTTAATGCCAGCAACAACCAGATAAGCTCTGCAGCGGAGCTGTCAGCAAATGCGAAGCTCGAGCATGTTGACCTGAGGAGGAATCTTATTACCTCTCTAGGTAACATCCTATCTTATTTAACTAAGTTAGGCGCACGCAGACGTCCCTCTCAAAGGGTTCCGTTAAAGTTCCACGCGGGTCGAATGCGAAGCGAGTGTAGTTTGGCCTCCTGTCCTATCAAGACATTTTGTATCCCTAGTGTTTTGAATCCTAAAACCGAGAAGGAGCTGTTCCCCAAAGGGTATGTTACTGACGCCCGGATTTCACCGTCTTCTGCTTCAAGTTTGAAACTGCCGTATTCAGGTGACTGGCAATTCAACGTCCGTCTACGTGTGCTGCGACTCGGAGGGAATAAACTTGACTCCCTGAAGTGTGGAAACCTAACGAGAAACAGCTTGCTTAGGGAACTTGATGTTAGTAATAATGCGATTGAATCTCTGGAGCAGCTGCCCTACCTGAAGTGTCTAGACACCCTAGACATAAGCAGCAACTCCCTCAAAAGCCTCGACGGGATTCAACAGGCTCCTCTTTTAGTAGTTCTGCATGCTCAGGTGAGTGTTGTCTCCTCTGCAGCGAGCCCATCACAGCTCGTAAACGAAACCTCGATGCAAATGTAAAAATATACATTGGCTTCGTTCTCCCCCCTGTCAAGCAGGGTAACCAGTTAACCTCTCTCCATACGCTGGAACTTGGGCAAAACCGCCTCTTACGCGAGATGTACATTCACGAGAATCCTGGCTTGAATAGGCCACTACAGCTTCTAGCCCTGAAAAGTACGGAAGCCCTCCAGAGCCTTCAAGTATCACCAGGGCCGATGACAACCATTCCTCAATGGCGTCTGCACTGCATACATTTGCTACCTCAGCTGTTGCAACTTGATGGCCGTCTTGTGACAGCAGAAGAACAGGTAAAGCCGAGACACCCTAATCATTAAGGGATTCCGCGTGGTCTGCAGCCCAGGAACTAAAACTGTCTTCTGCTGCCATTGTTTCCACTGTTTTGTTTGCTGCTGCTCCTCTTCTTAGTTCGCTGCAGCCGAGGCCTTCGGGAGCCTGGAGTACGCTCAGCGAAGGGTGTGGGAGTCTCTTATCCCCGATGAGCCCTTTGTAGACCGTCGTCTTTTGAAACTGTGCAGCAAAAAACAGAGTATGTCTTGCCCCAAGAAACCTGTAGAGGGCACTTTGACAGTTACCAACCAGTGCTAATTTCTGGAACCGCCGTAAGCATTTGCCAAGCAAAAAATATTCTTTGTGCTCATGTTTAAAGGCTAGGACTCTTCGTTTCATCACGGGGCTATCCCCGTCTAACAAGTCGACGCATCCAAAAAATTTCGTCAGTTTGAAGTTGCCACATGATCCATGGCTTTAAAAAAAGTAGAAAGCCGTTCACATACAAAATAACAAGGAACTCGAAGTCTCATCGTTGGCCTAGGGGGTTGTAGCTTACACTCTGTGAAGCGGCTTTCCCTATCTTCGAGTCCCCACTAACACTCTTCTGCCGTATCTTGGCAATTCCCAATAACGAAACCTCTACGAGGTGGTGCCGTTGTCCCACTTCTCCCAGAGCTTCCCGTCAGGCTGTGCCCCTTGAGGATCGGCAGTCGCTGTTTCAACAACATCCTGCATGTCCGGCTGGGCTGCAGCCAGAGTTGGTGCTGCTGCTGTCACGGTTACCGTTGTTGAAGGTGCTGCAGGGGAAGCCGCCATTGCTGCGGTAGCTGCTGGGGTTGCTGATGCTGCCTCTGGGGACAGACCAGCAAGTGCATAACAGTATGCAGAGTAACAGGCCATGTACGTGGCTGCATCATCTGCAACACTCGCAGCTGCCATCTGCTGCAGCAGCATCTGTAAGTGAGCTGCTGTCTCTGGTGGTATCTGACCCTGTACGGCGGAAAAATATGCTGTAGTAGCAGGGTCGCCCGTAGCTGCTGTGGCTTCTGCAGTTGCTGATGGTGGCACCACTGCCGCTACTGCTGCTTTTTCTGATGAAGTGTCGGCATCTTGCGACGCCCCTGCGTCTGTCGCAGCACCATCCGTGGAGCTTTTAGTAACAGCACTGCTGCTATCCGCCGCAGCAGCCGCTGCCGCCTCAATTCGCCTGAGATAGTCGACGGTGCTATTCTCCGGCGCGTCCGCTGAGAGCCGCATGCACTCCTGCAGCAACTTCTGCTTCCGCTGTTGCAAGTGATAGTTTAGCTGAAGCCGCGCTAGAAAGCTACGTGCCTGCGGATTCAACGGCGCAGCAGCAGGAAGAGCAGTCACAAGCAGAGGGCACGATGAAACCGCAGGTGCACCAGCGATCGACGGTGCTGAAATCATCAAACAATGAGAGCACTCTTGCGCACTTGCGCATACGCTTAATGTACAAGGCCTGAGGTTACACTAAAATGCTAAATCTCCGTACAAGTTCATGGGTAGATCCTGAAAGAGGCTGGGGTTTGACAAAACCTTCTTTTTGCATTTCTGTTTCCACACACTTGAGCACGTATCTGAGCTCATTACCGCACAAACCAGGAAATACATGTTCAGCTGCTGCTACTGCCGAAGCTTCTCTCAACTCTTTCACAACTGCTGCTGCTTCTGATTGTCGCTGTTCGTTATGGTCAAGGAAATTACCTGAAATATCTAAGGTCCATTGAGGAGGTTCTCAAAAAAGGAAACGGAGACGCATCGTCTTCGTACTGCAGCACCGCATGTCCCAAAGTTAATCGGCAGCGCAGAACCTCAACCCTAAACCCCCATCATCCTCCCTGCTCTCAGTTCACGTGAATAATTAGCTCTTGTGCCCACATCTTCTGTAAGTACGCTCTCTAGTCCCGAAGCACCAACCCTGCACTTGCCGTTTTTGCGTGTCTAACGAGAGACAGGTCCCCTATCGACAGCAAATGATGCCCCAGTTGCTGTATAGCAAGAGCTGACGCCTGAGAAGGCACGTAAAGAAAAAAAAGAGCCCAGGCCTATAACATAAGCAATAGCCCTAAGCAACCACTTGCAACTTCAAGAGCTCAGAACTTCCCAGGCCAAAATTTAGAATTTAAAGAAGCGCCATTTCAGAAAAAAGAAGGCAGCCAAAGAGCAAGTACTGCGACAAAAAGCTGTCTTCGCCTCGTCTGTGGCTCCTCTTAGTACAGAAATCGATAATAAGGAATCGGCACCAGCATGAGAATGTACAAAAGGATGTACCTTGGAGAGCCCTAGCTTCGCATTGGGTAATGCCCATGGAGGCTTCTTTGGTAGCGCTTCAATCATCATATCCGTATCTTCCTGTTCACCTTCCTCATCCTTTTCTACTAAAACAGACTTGTCCAGCTTTTTCTTTTTGAGTGTAAAGCGCGTAACACGCAAAGATCTCCAGAGCGCTGTCAAATCCTGGGGGTTGTTGCTCCCGTCTTCTTCCTCAGAGTCACCCACTTCACTCGCTCCACGATCTTTCGCTCCGCACACTGCTGTTGCAGGTGCCGCGTCTCCTCCTGACGCAGACCTTGCTCCTGCTGTAGACGGCATGGGAGGAGCAGGAGGAGGCATTCTCCTGCTCGCTGCCGTAGCTACAGGCTCCCCCAAAATTGGCTCACCGTTCCTCGTTTGTTCCTGACGCTGCTGCTGCTGCTCGCATTCCTGCAGCTGCTGCATTTCTGGCTTCTCGTGTTGATTTTCTTCATCCTGCTGTGCATGTTTCTGCTGTGGAGATATAGCGGTGTCGTCGTCATCCTCGTCACTGCCATACGAAAGAAGCAGCCCTAGCCCACCATCAGGGTCGTGCTTCGGCTGCTCTTGCTGCTGCTTGTGCTCGTCTTGCTCCGGTTGCTGCTGTGGCTGTGATTTGGTCTCCTTTTCCTTCATTGATTCGGGCATCTGCTCCTGCTTTCCTTGCTTCGGAAGTTCAGCTGTACTGCTGACACAACATGCAAACTCAAGCAACGCCCGAACGCGAGGAGGCAAAAGCGCCGGTTCCCACGCCACCAAAGAGTGACCCTGTCGTTTCAGCCAAGTGTAGAAAGGATGCAGCGGATGGCTTGCGGAGAGGAAAGGTAGCCGACGCTCCTCGTCCAGCAACAAACGAAACTCCATGCGGTCGCCCTCCTGGGTTGAGGCGCAGTCAACATCGATCACAGCACTCGCTCACAGCATTCGATCGCCAGCACTCGATCACAGCATTCGATCGCCAGCACTCGATCACAGGAGCTGTTCCCGCAATGTTAGCGATGGCGAAAAGACCAGCAGTAACACAAATATCATCAAGTGCAGCGCCACACACAAGGAATGCGACGACAGATGGAAACCCAGTGCATAGAAAACATGAGCTACACGGTTGCTGCTGGGGTAATTGGTCCGTGCAGGCCCCGTAAGCAGCTATACCCTTTGCTGTGGAATATATGGATCTACGCTGAGTGTCAGCAACGACGGATCAAACGAAACTGAAACTGTGGCGCACCTCCCGAACGAAGTGCGCTGTCCGCTCAATCACCAAGTACTCCCTGAGAGTTTCCGGAAGATGCATGTTGCCGGGAAGATCTGGAAATGGGGGTACGAAGCAGTCACGATCATTCTGTGGCTTCAGCTGCTGCGTGGGTTTATCCTGCTGTTGGCCTTCTTCCGCATGCTTATCTGCATCAGCTACTGACGTTCCACAGTGGCTGATTTCAGAGGCCCGTCCTGCTGTTCCCTTCCTTGCTGCCTCAGTCCCCTGCTCGCACTGCTCTGATGAGGAGAAGCCCCCAGGCTTCGCTGCAGCAGTAGCAACAAGACAGAGGCAACAGTACCCACGAAAACACTGACATACTCATGATCCTCCGATGCACAGCAAGGCTGCAGCCACCAAGAGTAACGGCAGCATCCATAACATGAACAACAGAACGAAGGAGAAATAACAGCATAAGCAACCGCAGCATCAACACCGTCGTCTCAAAAAAGCTAACCTGAGGCATCTCCAGGTTGCTCAAGAGCGTCTGGCGGTGGGACAGCACTGTAATCTGGCCTGCACATGATGTAAGAAAAACAAAGCTTAGACTATCAGCAAGGGCCTGAGCTACTGAGCCTGTCTGCTTGAACAGTGAACATTAAAGTACAGGTCAGTCAAGCCTCACCGTTCCGGCGTCTGGTCGCCGAGAGTCCATGCAGTCGCTGGCACTGCAGTCATCGTGCGTTGCTTTTTCACTTGCTGCTGCTTGTGCTGCTCTAGCGTAGGAGTCCACTGCTGCTGCTCTTGCTGTTGCTCCGGCGGCGTGGGGAGGTCGTCTGAGAAGGCCGAGCGACGCGGAAGGTCCTGAGTGCATGCAAGAAAATGCGGACGCCTCTTGCTTCTAAGTGCCCTTCCTGTAGTTAGGGTCTCGGTTCCAAGCATTACCTCATAGCGCATCTCTTCGATCTCTCGGCTCTCCTGGAGCTCCGCCAGACGCCACTCTTTGCTATAATTTTGACGCGCAAATGAGGCAACATCTCCCAGCAGGAGCCTCACATCGTAACTGCATGAAGAAAAAACAGCGCCGAGAACAGGCAACCACCAGAAGCAATGACTGACGAGTGCTCAGTGGCGAGTCTATTCACATGGCCACGAGTAACGCCACGAACGGAAAGAGCACAGCCAGAAGCCACGCACTGTATAGAGGGAAGGAAACACAACATAACGCGCAGAATGTAGAAGGCGTTGGGAGATGGCGGAGCACAGCATGTTTTCGGGCTTGTGCAGAGAAAAAAAAGGTGGCAAAGGAGAGATAGGTGAAGAAACACATAGAAGTATAAGGCAAGCTAAAAACACTGAGGTGTAGAAGTGTGGCAAACGTCCAAGTACGCAGGCCAAAGCATATTTAGGCAGGGAAATGCTGAAGGAGTTTGACTGGTCTGTCCTGGACCCCCACCGATCAACCAACACTTCCTCTCCTTCTACCTCAATTTTGATTAGTCTGTTATCTGCCACCGAGGCCATACCCCGGCTGCTGCCGAAACGGCAGGCAGTCCCAGTCACACACAGCCCGCTGCTGCTGGCGCTGCTACTGCTTGTGCCGCCGATACCACTGCCCCCACTGCTGCTGGGTGTCCCACTAGTTCTCCCTCGCCCTCCCCATAGAGCAGTAGACATCTTCGCTTGAGCTACCAAAACTTCAGCCAGCCCGAAGCCCGAAGCCCTTGATCCGTTGGACACGCTTGCCCGACACAGGAAACCTCATGTCAGGACGCTCTACGCGGAAAAAACGCCTTGAGGTATGTTGTAGGATTAGTAAACCCCAGAAATTCTCGACATTAGCTGCGGCCCCGCTGAGGCGCGATGAAGCTTCGTTGATCATGGCGCGATACAGCGCGGGCATCCCTGGCCACCGCAGGGGAAGACGCTGACAAAGCGCACCCACTCAACTGCCTTGTATTCCCCTCAGACGTAAAAGTGAACCAAACTACACAGTTAGGAAGAAAGGTGCAGTGGCGCAAAGCTAAAGCAGGCCCTTAGGGGCCCTTTTCGCAAAGTTGCACACGCTGCCGAGGGGTCCTAGTGCGCCACTGCATGCAATACATGCTGTGCAGCTTGTCCGGCAGTAGTTGATGCGACTATGGCCGTGGCCATCGAGTTGGTCTATAGCGAATTGTTTTTGGTCTCTGTCTGAGCCCCGGGGTTTCTCTGAACTGTACTGCCTGACACACCTTTGCGTCAGCTTCGTAATAGTGGCTAGACTGCTGCGGGAGTTCAAATTTGAGTCTTCCTCAACAAGAGAAGCCAGAACTGAGCAAGCTGCCGTAGCAACAGCTGCTGCTGCTGCTACGGCAGCAGCAAGGCAGCGTACATGTCCCACCTCTCGCGCTCGGTTACCGGCTGCTTGGGATCCCGCTATCTCCGGGAGACAGGCTTTTCCCAGAGAGCAAGCAACAACTGAGCTTTGCGTCGCCATCCCAAGCCCGCAGCATGTTCTTCGTGATTGAGCGCTGGGAGTCTGTGGCCCTGCGGCCAGCCCAGCTGGGCCCCGAGTACCTCTCCAGTGTGGAGGCCCTGCTGCGGCAACAAGTGGAGGGCAAATGCTTGCAGAGTGTGGGGTGAGCGCTCACTCAGTCCACGAGGTGCTGGCGGTGGAATGGCAGTATTTGCATGCTTTCAGTTGCGTGGTCTACCCCTTGCTGCTCTGCCGCTCTCGCTGAGCTGAACTGTGTGTTCATTTCCTCCTGCCGGCCTCCTCTTTTGTCACGTTGTTATTTACGGCTATCCGTCTGTTTCCTGTTTGTGCCTACTGGCCAGATATGTGGTGTGCGTAATTCGAGTTCTCCAAAACTTACCTGGGCGTATCCAGGACTCGACGGGTCTCGTTGTGGTTGCGGCGAAGTACCAGGCGATTGTCTTTAAACCATTCAAAGAAGAGGTCAGCCTCACGCTGCCCTTCGACCAAGGTGCAAACCGTATGGGCCATTCGGGGTCTCCTGTTGGTAGCTAGCATCAGACGTGACTATACACCTTCCATCGTGCGGGTTTTGGCTGTTTGCCTGAACTGCTTGCATGCCCAGACCACACCCACTGTGTCCGCGTGCCTTTCTCAATGGTCGCAGGTACTGGATGCAGTGATTACAGATGTGAACAAGCTAGGGCTATTTGCTCAATGCGGTCCGCTCAAGGTCTTTGTCTCAAGGGCTTCCCTGCCGCCGACCTATACATTTCAGGTAGGGTTTTCCGCGAAAAGAGTATTTTCCAACCCGAACAACCCCAAACTACCCGGCTGTTCACTCACAGGATCATCGGCCTAGGCTTCTTCCATGCGCTTGTGGCTGGCATGTTAGTCTACCTAGCATGCCAACCACAAGAGCACGAGTGAGGACTAGGCCGATAATTCGGCGCAGCTTTGGGTCGTGGATTCGACCACTCGCCACTCGTAGCGCCTGTGCTACTGATGATGCTTCTGGTTTGTGGCCTGGCTTTCTCGTCGCAGGAAGAAGACGCGATGCCGAGTTTCTCTGACGGCTCTCTCGCTTTACGGACTGGAGGCGAAATCCGTCTTAAGCTGCTAGGTGTTCGTTTCGAGGCGAGCCAAATTTTTGCTGTGGCGACGACCAATGCTGACTATTTGGGGCCTATTGAGCCGAGAGACGGCACAGCTGCATAAAGAATAACAGCTACACTGGCAGCGCAGCTGCAGCTACTTGCCGCCAGACATCGAGGCAGCATAGGACCTACGCTGTTCACAGGCCTTCGGACTGCGCCGAAAATGAACAGCCAGAACGGCCGCAAATACAGGCCTCCCCAATCTGGGAGGCAAGTTTCATGGATTTAGATATTAAACAGGAATAAGAAAGGCGTGCAGAGGCGTGAGCTGACTTGTCCTACTCCAGCCGCAGGCTTACAGAGCTGGCATAGGTCTGCAGGACGGCCCCTGGCGAGAAAACATTTTATCAGCCGTGGCGGAGACTTAGCCACGCCCTTGGGTATTATCGGTTTCTTTAGAGGTATCGGAAGACGGCACCTGCATTTGTTGATTTTCACGCTGAACATGAAGGCTGAAACAAAGTGCAAGATTTTCGAGTCATACGGCTGCGGAAAGGGTGCGCCATGGTGGGGGCGGGGAGAATTCGCGCGGGGCCCACATGGTTGTCAGATGGTAGACGCTGCGTAGATATAAGCTCGAACATACTGCAATACACTTTGTGATTTCACCGAAAGGTCAGCGAGGGACAAGTTTTGACGAGCAAGTTAACACACTGCGCCGGGACAGGTTGATAGCTAGCCACAAGCACCAAGCAGTGCAGCCTTCCGGCGCATATAAAGCATATTAGAAAACACGTTTGCTGCATACCTGCTGGATATCACTGGGGTCGCCCATGGAGGAGCTGCAATAAAGCGGCGAAGTAACTCTGAATCCCTGGGTGACTCAGGCCGTCTACTAGCCTAAGAACCAATCGAATCATTAGAAACGATCTCTGTCTCCACTCGAAGCTGTGTCCGAATTCGCGTTTAGCGAGACAATGAGCAGCCTGAGGTCAAGTGCTTCGTTGTAACTGCAGTTGCTGCTGCGGCGGGCAATAGTCCTCATGGCATCCTAAAAATGAAACTGTGCGGCAGGTCTTGCCTATCGAACCTGACCTCAAAATCTTCCGGCGAGAGCTGTCTTCGTAGAGTTTGAACCGCTCCCTAACTCCGAGCTGTTTGTACAGCTCGCGGACAACCTCCTCTCCCTCCGGCCGGCCGTACGCCTCGAGCAAATCCGCCGCTTCTCTGGGCTTTGCGGCGGCAAGAGCCTGCAAAATGGGACATATAGTCGTTGTTGATGATAAATGCGGTGAATCAAACCGCCGCAGTACATGATGACAAGCAGGAAGACCGACACTGACGAAATGAGCACAGTCCTATGTGCAGGAGCTTGGCCTATCTACAGGATCTTAACCGTTGGATCACATGTACGATCACTCGCAGGTGAGGGTGTTTGCTCGGACCTCCACAAGTGGCCAGCTGCATTTCCCCTCCCGGATGTCGCTTCCAGCCTTGCCGAGGGCTTCTGGGCAGCCGAAGCAATCCAGGAAGTCATCTTGTGCCTGATCAAGTAACATATCCCCCACGCTCTGGTGTTGCCGCTACTGCGCGTCCCTTTCAATACCAAGGACGCAGAGACAAGCACGCGCTGGAAGCTCTCTTCCGCGCCTCAGCAGCTGCATCTTACGTGAAGAGGAAAACACAAAGCCTAAGTTCGCTTAACAGTGCGGGGAGGGGGAAACAAGACAACAGAAGAGAGGCACCTGGAAGTAGTCCCCTGTGCACAGACATATTTCTTCCACTTTGGCCAGGAGAGAAAAGTCACTGACGCCGCTATGCCGGAGACCTACGAACAGATTGGGCCGACAACAGTCCCCTTTAACAACATCAATCGAGACGCAGCTTTTGCAGGCGAACCCATACACTGCATGCACACCGTACTTGACACCTTTAGAGGCCGTATGCAGACCTTATACTTGTGCCGTGGAAATACACTTGTGTACGTGGGATTTATTCATCCTTAAGCAGGAAGGGAGGCGGGGAGCAGCCGCTGATGTACCCAGAGCTGTGGGAAGCCAAAAGGAATAGTAACCCGTCTTCAGCCTCGCTGCTGACTGCTGCCTACTACGTGCCGCAGCAGTTATCTGCAGCAGCGTTGTTTCTGCCGTTGCTGTTTCACCTCGAAGTGACTCGAGCAGCTCTTGCTGCTGATTTTGTGTCTGCATGTGCTGCTTTTGGTGCCGCTGGTGCTGTTGCAGCAGCAACATGTTCACGTGACCGTTTGTGTCCAGGTGTTGCCCTAGCACGGTGTTGAAGGCGACATTTTGTAATAACTCTGTGCAGGGACCGTACGCTGGGTGGTCTCCGAGAAATTCCCGCAGCAGTCTGCCGTCATCACTCCACATCAAAGAAACTAAGAATGCAACTTAGCCACATCTTAAAGCTAACCTCCGGGAAATGGAACACGCCGATGCCAACCACGGAGGCTCTTGCGAGTGCTTTTTGAGGCGGTAGCAAAATACCAGCAGAAGCGGCCAATGGAGAACAACGGCAGCAATAGATATACGCATAGGCAAAAGCTAGAAAACGGCGAGCAGCAGCATTATCAGGCAGATGATGAAGGGTCTGACTGGTGTACAGAGTAGATTAGGAAGACGGCATCGTTAATGGCATTCGCTGGCCCAACTTCCGGCCTTCTGTACCAGCAGACCTTCCCCCTCCTGGTGAAGGCCCCGTCCATCTGATCGTCAGCAACTAAAAACGCAGCCTGTAGTAGCTCAACCGCCCATCCCAATATGCACAATTCCGAACCGAATGCCTTGTCTAGGGCTGCCTCCCCCGCAGCACAGGAATCAGCTGAACCGGGTGCTCCTGGATTGCGTCCTCCTGATATTGTAACAGTACGCGCAACAGTGCCCCGTGTTGCGCCCGTTTGTGGGAACGCAGGAGCAGCAGCTGCTGCTGCGGAATCCTTGAACTGTACGAATCGTATTTCGCGATTGGCGGCCAGAGAGGCGTACACAGTCAGTAAACCACGGAGTAACTTCCCCCCTGCAGAAGCAGGACCAAAATAACAACGCAAGCTGTGCTGGCTATACTATGACCATGCAACAAAGTCATACTTAATAAGCCCCAACTAGCGAGCTGTTATTTCAAGTACCTCGCGTGCCACCAAGAGTGCTAACACAGACACAAGAAACAAAGAACACCTTTATGGCAAGCCAACGTTGGACTTATGTGACTAACTTGCCAAGCCAGAGTCGCAAGCCTCTTTTTGGAGACCTGACATATAGGCACACGTCTCACTAAACCCAAACGGACCTATGCAGTTGTAGTCAATAACCCGCGAAAAGTATTCCGTGAGCGCATCCGCCTCTCCCTCAGGGGCACACGCCATTATTCTCTCCAGGAGAGCTCCTTTCATGGGATTCAGCATCTTGCAATCGACACACACAATCCATCATCTACACAGAGTGCCGCAGCGACAGGAGCATCAGATACAGCCGTAGACGCAGGCGTGACAAGTCTTTATAGCTTGCGTGTGTAGCGTCTTGTTAATTGCTTCTACTTTGTGCGAAAGACGGAGATACTGAGACAAGCAACCGCGACGCACTCTCAAGAAGCGCTGTTGGTCCCTCTTGATGTCCACGTAGATTGAACTGACACACGGCATTCCCTCCTGCCAGCAGACATCAGCAGGATCTGCTGTGGCTGAAGCTGCAGAATCTCCTTTGACCTCTCCAGCATGACTGAGCCGTTGTTCTGTCGCAGACTCATCTGCGACTGTTTTCGCAGTCGATTGAGCAGTTGCCACAGCTCCTGTGGGCTTAGTCAAACTGTAGTTGTCCACATAACAGGCGTGAGGAGAGAGAATGTTAGCTTTTACTGCACAGAGCGCCTTTGGGACGTAGTTTCCCACAGTGGCAGAGCGAGCCGGAGCGAAAAGCCGACGTTGGTCAGACTTCTCAGGAAGCTGGCCCACATGTCCACACTTTGCAGTTAAAGTTAGGGGCTGTCGTGGCCAAGTGTAGGGGAGAAGAGATAGTGAGGAAATACAGCTCGGGCAAAGGCGGCGGACCAACATCATGGGACAGAAACGAGGCTTGGTTTGTCCCGCTGCGTTTATCGTTCATGGCTCCCGTTGAAGGCGCGAATGAGCGATACACAAGGCGTCGAGACAGGTTGGCGAGCGCTTTTAGAAAGGCGTTAACGGGTAACAGGTTCAAACACGGTGATCTGTTCAGGGTTGTGCTTACACGAAGACAAGGTGCAGCCAAAGCGCCGCTGAGTTGCGTGAAGCCAAACCATGCAACATAAATTCCTGACAAGTATACAGGACTCGTCAGTCGCTAAGAGAAAACCTTCTCTTCGCTGCTCTGTAGAAATATTCGGCGGTGAAAGTGCTCAGATTTGACCAGACAGCCCCGCAGGGTCAGACATTTGACGTTGGATGGCAATACATGGAACTGTATACATATGCGCTTAAGCTTCTCGAAGAAATCCACATTCTGGACAAAAGTATTCTACTTCATTTGTCATCAAGAGGAACTTGGTTGGAAACGGCTCATTCGACAAGAGGTTTCCGCCGATATCATACTCTATCAGCTACCGCGCTAGCAGGGCAGCACTTTCCAAAGATTAGCCGGACTTCCTCGTAACTATCAAACTACTCTCCCAACTGTCTGATTATGACTTTATACTTACCTCCTAGCGACGTGCTAGCTATTAACTGAAAGCAATGTTAGCCGGCGTTGAAGGCAGTATGGGTGACCCCGGGCAGCTGAATGGAACAGTGGAGCGTCTTCCTCTGGAAGGAGCTGTTCACAGCATCCGAAGGCGCTTAGGGGACTGCAATTACTACAGAGCAAGTTGCGGGAAGTTGTTTTTGGCCCAGACGTTCCCAACGGAGTCTGATTTTCCCGCGGTGTGTAGCTGTGGCCGGGCCACTTCCAGAGCATCGTCGTGCGTTTCCTCATGTCACTAAAGAAGGCTTGCCACGAAGCATTCTGACTTATGCAATCTCGTGCTAGCGTTTCTCTCTTTACGCAGTAGTGAGCAGCGTGAGCTTTGCTGGTCTGCGTTTGCGCGCATGCAAGTCGCGTGTGCAGCACTGAGTGTCTGCAGTGACCAACGCGCTGCGGTGGTGAATCTACATGGAGTGTTTGTTGCTTCGCTTCAGCCTCGTTCTACAATATGGCAGGCAATTCTGGGCCCTCGTTGCAGGTGCACGGGATAGTTGAGCCGTTAAAGCGCAGTAGACGCTTCCATGCCATCGCAGTACAGTACAGCTATGCGAGTTTCCATCGGCTTCACCCGCAGTTTGGGCCCAGATAGGAAGAATGCTTTTACCGAATTCAACTGCTGGAGCGCGGTGACAAGGCCACGTAAAACCGCCTACAGAAGCTAGGCCCCCTGCACACCAGTTGTTTGCTTGTCTGTGACCTAGGAAAGGAGGGAAAACGAAAATTCTGCGCCTAATCATCACATATCTTAGCACCCCAGGACGGCAACAACCTTCCTCATCACTGCAGAGGAACACTTGGAAACAAAATTACTTCTTGAGGAACTGCTCAGAGGGAAACACGTTGCAGTAAAAATGTACTTAGCCTTTTGTCTCTCCACATTTCAAGACTGGAGATCTGCTGTTCAGGCTTTTCGATTTCTGGACGCCATCAGTAACACGCGCGTGACTTCCACGCGATGTGCTGCCATCCATCGTGGCTGCTGCAAATGTCACGTGCCAAGCATCTGTATTGTTTAAATATTAAATTGTGCGCCTAAAGAATAATGAAAGTATACGAACGACGGAACCAGGACGTAGGGAACACCAAACCATCTACACGGACACAGAAACAGCAAACCATCTACACGGACACAGAAACAGCAAATCATCTACACGGACACAGAAACAGTTGACTTTGATTGAAACGCATGGCTGCGTCATGGGAAACACCTTTTCTGTGGAAAACTAATATTTTGTGATGCGTCTGAAGAGAATGAAAGTATAAGAACGACGGAACCAAAACGCAGGGTCCACCAAGCCTTTCACAGGGACATTTTGTTTGAAACCCACGGCTGCGTGATGAGAAACACTCCTTCTATGGAAAATTGTGCTTGACCCTGGTCGTTGCTACGGGTGTGAGCATGATATTCCTAAAACGGCTCATATTGGCTCGAAGGGAGATTTCGATAGTGCTGGCTGATTTGCTGAGTCGGAAACCCCTGCTCGGAAAGACGTGAAAAAGTGCTCGTGGTATCATCAACCCAGCTATCAGCTTGAAAGTCTCCTTGGGGGCCTTCCCATAGGCTATCATCAATCGCACTCTGCCCATCGCCGACGTGGTGACCATCTGCCTCCATGTCACAGAACTCCATCGGCCGAAGCGCTTCAGAGGGATGGGTGTCTGGCTCGTCTGCTGGTTTTGCTTTGAAGGAAGTCAGCCTTATAAAGGATCCATTGTCATCATTGGACCGCCAAGTGACGGGAGGACGAAATGGGTTGTCCTTATTGCTTAATTTACTGGGCTTGACCTGGGCTCTCTCTTCAAATGGGGTGTACGAGTGAAATGCGTCACCTCCAAAGACAGTGCTGCTGTGTATTTTGTAAAGGTAGCGCATGTGTCCCCCCTGAAAAATGACATGCACACAGGACAGCGCCGTGGTGTCGCGTGCCACAGCAGCGATCAATGATTCACCCACATCCGGACACGCGCTTTTGAAAGTTCCCGATTGGTTCGTCATCGATTCCCGTTGTACATGAAAGCTAGCACGAACGTGACCTTAAGCCTTGAGCGTACTATTAAACAGACAGCGTTGAATAGCTGTGTTGCGGAAGGAGCCGCAGCCACAAGGAAGGGGTCCTTCAGAGCGTAGAGCCCGTAACAAACGGTAAAGGCATATATTAATATGGCGCCAGCAGCCATGCTGCAAAATTCGCGGCACAAAATGAAGAATTTCGGATAGTGGGTACGCCTATCTTCAAATACGGGTTCAAACAGCGACGACGCTGGAGTGTGTTGCACGAAACGAGTTACAAGTGGAACCGTTTTGGGAATGAGCAGACAGCCAAACCGAAGGGTTAGGTACAACTGAGTCATTGCAGCACTGACCACCAGATAATCAGCTTTATTAATGCAAGACCAACGCCAATCAGCCATAAAGGAGCCAGTAGCAAGCTGAAGCGTTGGTTTGTGTTTTCTTCTGGCAAAGGCAGGTTGCTCTGAAGTTCCTTCATTATTTTACTCTGATGAGCTGCACGCAGAGATCATCGAATGATAGGCTGAGTGTAATAGTGTTTGGCGAATATCTTTCCTTGTCATCTTATTTGTTAGTTGCAGAACCCGCATGCCGCCTTATGTCCTGTTAGCATATCTCGTTGTCGAATTAAGGCCGTGCCGCCTTCCCACGCGATTCGTTACCTCCCAGGATGCAGGGGGCAGTCGTAATGGTGCAGGGAAGCGCAGAAGAAACTATGTGTGTTAGGCAGCATCCCGCCAGTCCTCCTGTTGGCGACGAGCCACAATTCAGCACATGCTCAGAAAAAAAATCTAGTTAAATTTTTGCACAGATAAGGAGATGTATTAAGCTTTGCTTAGCTCACGCATTCTTAAGCTGCCATGATATTTGACGATGGCTGATATATCTGTTCAAGCCACTTGACACAACTTCAGCTAGATCGGTCATACTCCTGCACAGAGGCACTCTCAGGGCATATTCCATATAATTCCAAGTCACCTTCTCGGTCTTCACATCCATCTCCTCCACATGTGCCACAGGAAGCAACACAACAACCCGTGCCGTCATCACTGAGGATCCCAGAGCTGCAAGACGGGTCACGCAAGCTTGCAGAAGCTGAATCCACCAACAGTAATACACAGCGACAAGGCAGCCCTCAACAGCCTTGCGTAATAAAACACAGTAAAACTGAAATGGGTAAGCGGATCCTCTCTGAGCTATTTCGCAACCACGAGCCAGTAGGATGTATGAGGCGAGGATCTTTGGCGGTGCAACAGCTGCTCAAACTTTCAAGACATCATTGACTATGCATTGCCACTGTTCTGTTGTCGCGCACTGTTAGCGTCTAGCTAATTTGTTTCGGGTGTGTCAGGAAAAGTGAGATCCAGACTTCTCTACTTGGTGTCCGTAACACCTCACCAGGTGCTGCGCACTTCTTCTTCATGAATATTTGTATATCCTGTGATGCAGCACATGGCAAGTTTGCTTCTTTGCAGCCCCTAACACAGTATTGCCTTGATGTGCTTGGGAGCACTTGCAGCTAAAACACATGCGCTACGCCACTAACACAAGGACGAACACCAACAGCGAACTACTCGACCACTTGCTGACAGTATGATAGCTCATCTAAAATCAAGCCAGGGCTGATTTTCGAGGTCTATAACTTTGCTCTGCAAGACCTCTAGAGCTACGACCATAATTCCGTTGGTCACGCAGCCAAAAAACGCAGAGATGCTGCATCTGTAACGGCCTCTCAGACAGCTTACCCTGTAGCCGTGGAAGGCGAAGTCAAGAGCCATAATGGATTCCCCTACAGCAAAACACCGCCCCACAAGCACAAAGCAATGAACAAGACTAATAAAAAAAATAAGTCATCAGTCTACTGATAAACCCTTGCGGGAGTATAAAGCAGGTCGCCCGTGCCGTCAAACTTCGTGCTATCACTGTTCTTGCAGTCAAGGCTCGGATTCGTGTAGATGAACAAGAGGAATGAAAAACACTGGTCGAGTTGACCACTTGTTCTTGTAGACCACCTACCCTCGGACTTGCACTGGAACTGAACAACAAGCCTCCTCACGTTTTCCTCTGAGCCTGGAAGGGCCTCCTTAAGAACAACATGAGAAGATGGCCTCGAAGCTACAAGACTGACTGCTTGTTCTGTTTCTGTTTCTTCTCTCTTGCTGCTTCCAACGAAGTTGTACAAAAGGGGATACACCACTTGTAAGTCGGCGGCTGAGCGCAAAAGCAAGTAGGACCATATGACGCACAGCGTACAGGTATCTCCCTCATTTTCGGGTGACTGTTGCCTCATAAATGAAAACTGCATCTTCCGAACGTTTTGTGGTAATGCCATGCACTGTCAAGCTTTTCGCTAGCTACCTCTATGAAGTCATATGTCATATCAGTCCACGAGGGTTCCGGAAGTGAACTTGCCTATTGTCGGAATCTGCATGTCTAGTTTGCCATCCTTACAGCCGTGACACCACGCGTAGATTTCAACGAAGTCTTGCTGCAAATAGAGCAGAAAAATTTCGTCAGCGGTGTTTCAAGAAGGACGCAGCTCTGTAGAGGAAATTACTCTGAATTCACTTTGATGTTAGAAGTAGCATGGAGGAAAGACACAAAGCTCTAGAACTATACGGAAGCCCACTAGTTGGAGGCTGCAAAGCAGGCACATACAAGAAAATTTGGAAGAATTTCCCCTTACCGATGAATCAAACACGAGATTCGCCGCCTGCACTGTTGAAACATGTGGCGACACTGCACCGTTGGTTACAAGATCCCCTTCATTTGAAATGACTGCCCTGATGTCTCCAACTGTGGGGGACGGACAAAGGCTCGGATCCCACGGCAGGTCTGAGGTGCTGCGCATCAGGGAAGCTGCGTCTTTGTTCTGAGGGGGCGTTAGGGGGCCAATCGAGATGTTAAATCCCGTCGGCCCGGCTGAAGAAGGCAAGCAAAGACAGCAGTACACACAGAACTTGCTCACTTGGGTGGAATTATAGGAGAGTGCTTAAAAGCTGGAGCGATGCTAATCATGCCAGAACTGAACCTACCTTGCATGAATGCTCCATTTGAGCAGATGACCTTCCACATCAGAACGACGGGCTCACAACCTCCGAAACGAAGCTCAGCGCGCACGGGAATGGGGTCGATTGCTTGACCTCCCACAGAAAAACAGCTTTTGTATGCGACATCAAGCTCAGCCACTGGGCGGTGCGTACCATCTTGGTGCTGGTGGTCGGCCTGCCGTCCTTCCTCCCCACTGACTTTATAGGAAAGAAGAAGCCCTGATAAATCCAGTGCTCACAACAAACCTCAAAAAGCTTCCACTCTGTAGAATGCTACATAGTTTCGCGAGTGCTGGGGATTTCGACTTTGCACTCAAGGTAGGCCAGTCAAGCGATCTACAACTGATGCTCCGTATTACTACATGTGATTTCCGGAGTGTTTGTGGGTGCTCCACGTGAGCTGCATCGCGCACCGTCGCCGTAGGAAATGCTCGCGTCGATGATTGGCATCAGCATCATAGAGGCGACGGCATCATATGCACTCTTAACAGGAGCCACAAGACGAATTAATGTTATTGTCCCTTCGTCCATGCTGAAAGTGGGGTTGTCTAGGAGTAACAAACGAAAACAGCTTCAAAACAAGGCACACTCAAGCGTAGGGGATACTGAAAGACGGACATTTGCATCGTACATTGGATAGCAGACGACCCGCGTTGGCAAGCCTTTGATTTAGGCTAAAAATTATCTCACCTTCCGTATATTCAGACCATAAAGGAGTAACTTTTCCACCTTCAACAACAAGTCGGGGATTTTCTTCACCGTCTGCAGGATCATCTGAGGGGCGCCCGTGAATATGGTGCAGGTATGGCATACCGTCTGCCTGTGCTTCTTCCTTCTTGACAAAATCACTAAACTTTGAGGCCACAGAAGAAGGGAGTGGGGATACAAGGAAAGCGTCAAAGTGCTGGCAATTATCAACCTGTAGTTCATCACTTTGGGGACCATAGAAGGCGAAGGGTGAAAAAGCCACATGGGCGGATATAGAAGACGAGCTATCAAAGCTCCCCGTCTGGCTTGAGGGCTCTGCTAGGCCATTTCTTCCTGAGAAACGTGGGGCGTAAGGCTGCATTGGTAAGAGGAACGGGACTATCTCATCGAGCCCTCTGGTCGTCATGGGAACTGGGGTCGCTGGGACATCCTCGCTACCTATTTGAAATGATTCATCCTTTCCAGATGGCTGCTGAGTGTCTTTGAGGTCGCTGCCACCCTGGCTGACATTCTCTGAGACAACGTTGCCGCTTGCAAATTGGGGCTCGGAGCTTTCATTGGACCCGTAAAGTGGAGGGGACGCCTTTTCAATTTCGGAAGTCAAATAAAAGTCTTCATCTGCCTTTACAGCGACCTCTGAGGATACAGTTTCCTCACTAGAGCCACTGGAGAGCCCACCAGCAAGCTTAGGGGACGCCCATAGGGCAACAACCAGTGCTGCCCTGAAAACTCGTGCAAAAGAAGACAAATGACGGTTTCGGTTTGAAGCATACTTCCTATGTAAACTTTGAGAATAATAATTGACAGAGTGAAGGGATTCCTGCGAAGGCTCGGGCTTCCTTAATTGCCCTGCTCCTCCGCTCCCAACCGCTACCCTGGGGTGGTCTTTTTCGACTCTCTCCATCATGCACGAGGCGAGACGAGAAAAACACGTTTTCTGTCTATTAAGAGTTACGTATTTCAACTGATTGTAGTAAATTGCGAGCTCGTGGGAGATTTTCCAGACCAACGGGCAAAGTGACCTGGAATGGCATCCGCAGCAACAATGAGACTTTTTGAAACGAAGTGCAGTGTACAGAACTCTTGCTGACTTCACCTCTCATTTACCATGACAATATTACTTTAAAGCATTATATGTCAAATTACCTCCAGGCAGTCGGAAAGGCGTTGTGTCTGTAAGGTGTTTTTCTCAGCCTAGTGGTTGGCCCACCGGTCACCGCTGGCGGCCAACGTGGCCGCACACAAACGTCTTACGAAAAACACAGCTCTTCTTTTCAGATCCAGCTAGCCATGTTATTCAAATTATGAAATCATCTATTGGAACAAAAGCGTGTTTGGAAAACTCCTTACTCAAGCTACCAACAGGGCGTAGTATTCATGCAAGAAGAAACTATCTGGGAGTCAGTGCGGCTGCTCATTGCCTGTACGGTAACAGCATTCCTCAGGAAGTAGAGTGAATACGGAATAACTACGCCCTTCTGCACTAAAGGCGACCACCCGGAAAGGTCTCTCTAAAACCATTGCCAACTGGCGAGTAATGGCGACACCAAAGTAATGCCAGGAATCGAGAGGCACGTTGGGCTTCCACAGCTTTCACTTTCTTTCCAAACTAGACACTTCCTAAAATTATCTTTTCTGTTCTTCTACCATTATACTACGGTTGCCTACAGGCCGTTATTTTTCAGATGCCGCTGACAGAGTAACAGTGATCCTATATAATGGCCATTATTGCGTTTGTCTTGCCTCCAAGAGTAAACAGCGTTTGCTAGCCGATTGTAGGCCCGCCCTATTTCATCGTTTGACCCTGGTTAATGCAGATCAAGCCTGACACGTTGGCACGGCTAACTAAAAAATGAGCACTTCACGAAGCATCTGTTGCTTGTATTGTTTCCATAAGCTATAAAAAGAGTGACAAATTGGCCAGCCGAAAGCTTACGAGCTTGAAGCAGATGGCGCCCTCTGACACAAAAAAAACGATGGGCTGTTAACCCAAACGCGCACACTGCAAATGCAGGGATAATTAGCAAGTCGTTCTTCATTCAAAATGATCCCTAAATCTTACGCAGTTGCAACTTGAGCAGCTCAAAATAGAGCTGAATCTATTCAGGTGGCACCTGCAGAACTAAAATATTACAGTCACTCCCACATAAGCCATAATGTGTACGCAAGCAGAAAGTCTGCACTAATTATCGCTCCTCAATAGTCAGCCCTAGGTCCTGAGTGGTTAGCCCTTGGGCTTTTCAAGAGGATATGAAAGCAGGCCTGATGCAGGAGCGCGTAGTGCGAGGGGACGCGACGTCGGTCCCTCCGTATACATGAGCTATATTGTTTGTGTCAGTGGGGGTCCATGGGAAAACATTGTGACGCCTAGAGAGGCCCAGCGGCCTGCAGACGTTGGCTTCAGCAGTGGGAGTCATCCAATTCTGCAGATAAGTGCATAGTATTGTAAAGAGGAAGAAGGTGTCAGCTCAAAACAGTCGTGTCCACAGAGCTCTTGTAGCATCATGCTTGCGTACTAGCTTAAATGCTACGTATGCAGTGTCTATAACTGTGTGGCCTTTCCACACGTTGGAAACACGTACCCCGCTGCATTCAAGAGTTGGCATCCGGTGTTGCCTGGCAATGGTGCCAAGAGAGAACTTCAGCTCTGTATTCGGCTTGGGCATGAGTCCCTGAAAGCAACAACGCAGAGCATGAGGCTGATAGGGCTGCATGACAGGCCTGATTGCCTTATGAGGACTTCAGGGCTTCAAGTCTCCATCAAAAGATGCACTGCTGTAGAGTACCAGGTAGAAAGCAGGGACACCGATAAAAAACCCAAATTCAGCTGTGTGCACTGTTGAAGTAAGAAGGCTTGGAAACTTAGTACTGTGTAGATGCTAACCAATATGTCGTGGTCGATGTTGTCCTTTGCCTTCTGCATAGAAAATATGCGCTCTTTGGGGAGCATATAAGCGTCAAAGTCCGCTACATTTACCTCGGCAGAGGCCCTTCCTGGTCGTCTAGCTGTCATTATTTCAGTTCGGCCGCTTAAAGGGTCTGTTACGTGAAACTTCGTGCAAAAGGCTTCAGAAAGCTGGTCAGGATTGAAGTACTGCCTCAGAGATCGCGTGCCTCTGCGTGTTGTCGGTGGCGGGTCCTTAAAAGCGGAAAACAAGCCCGCAATTTGCTTCGATTCGTTGGCTTCTGGGGACTGCTTCTTGCTCCCGTGATTAAACGCGGCGTTGTTGATCTTGGACGTCGATTTGCCCGCATACCCTGGAGGTGTCATTGAGTCTCTCTGTGTGACCTTCTTGCCACTGCTGCAGCGCTCAATGGGTCGTAAGATGGCGCTCATGCTGTCGTTGAAGGCAGAATGAGCTGCCCCGAGTGCATTGTTTTGACGCGTCCTGTTTGCTAGTTGTGGTGAGGCCAGCTGCGAAAGGCGTTCGCTGGGTACGCCAGCAACGGCGGAGCCCCTCTCCGCCATCGTTTTACTGGACTAACTGACTTCAAAAGCGGTCTTGAGATAGCGCAGGTGGCGAGCTTTTGAGTGGTTCACGTGGAGGACGCCGCACTGGTGTGGAAAGGAGGCAAAACAGACGTCATCAGCCTCATAGAACGCATCAATCTTCTCTTCTTAACGTTATCTGCTTATGCTGAGTAGACGCTGCCTGATATTCCTGCAGAGCACAGCATAAGAAGTTCGAGAACATAGACACCCCACAGACCGTAGAGTGCTGAAAGGGACACCTAGCGAGAAACTCCACTGCCCATGAACACTTAAACACAGACTTGCAAAATGTGAAGGCAAGAGCAGTGAGAAAAGGCAGAGAGACACGGCAAGCAGACCAAGAGCTGCCCGAAGATGCCGAGCCCGATCCACGCGGTCCACAATGGAGCAAATTCAGGTCTGCACAGTACAAGATGTGTCATAGTGTAAGTAATAGCCATTTTCATTGAGATTTACAGACTCAAATATTTATACGGGAAAAAATTTAACCCGTGGACGGAGAGCAGAGCCTCCGCCGACTTCCGTCAGCGTCGGCTGTCCCTGTCCATCACCGGCACTGCACTGAGGCAACCACTCTCGAGGCGTTGCTTATTAAAGTTGTTATGAAGCTTCACATGAAAACACACCAAAAACATAGGCCTCTTAAGGATGCAGAAAAACGGACCGCCGTTTTGCATTCAAAGCCCTTTGGAGCACGTACGTCAAGCTGTGAGGCAGTCAGCGCCAAAGTCCAGCTTAAATCAACAGTGATGACAGAAAAAAACTTTCCCGACTGAGCACAGAATAGAGTTGAAGGTGGGGCACTCTCTATATATTTGGGAAGAAAAACACACTGGAAGAACAGCACACCACCAGCGGCCGACGTGTCGAGCTATCCCAGTCACAGCCGAATGGCACTGGGTGGCTGCTGCGTTTCTGCCCCTCCCAGCATCCTGAGCTTCTTCAGAGTATATCATATTTCAGAGATTTCCTTTCAAACCAATCAAATAATATAAATTTACCCCTACAGTGAAGTAGATTGTGGCGGAAACGGGCACAACTGCCCCAACCATCGGACAGCGAATCAGTGTGCACTGACGGGAAAGATTCGGAAACTTACGTCTATGAAGGCTGAGAAAATAAGCTTGATATAGAAACTAATACTGTTCAATATACATTCATGTTTCGTATTTTTCCGTGCTTATTATCCCCTTCCATCTATCGCTCCACAGGGACACTGAGCACCGAATCGAGTCGAGGCTGTCACGTTTGGCTTGCGCTCCGTAGTGTAGCTGCGTTCTTTCAAATTAGTAGAGGAGCACTTTTGAGCTCAAAATCGGTCGCAAGCGTAGCCAAGGAAAGGGGGCGCTTGTTTGATGTTGCGTCGGTGGTGCCCACGTGCGCTCTGTCCTGAACCGCTTAATCCTACTTGAAATGATAGATCTAGAAAAGGTGCTGGCACAAGCTTTTGTGAAGAACTGAAGACAGATCCACATTGTCGGTGCTTATGAAGCATCGCAAAGGGGGTTGTAAAGTAACGTCTACAGGCAGTCATACTACGTTGGCTCTCTGGGAACCTGGCTCCTTCATCAGCTGCTGAGAGACTAGAATAGATCTGGTATCGAGAGCATATGCCTTTGATTTCTCATCGCTTATTGGGGGCCCACAGCAATGCACAACACTGCATGGAACAGGCACAGGAAGCATGAAATCGCGTTGCACGTAGTCACGTAATCGATTTCTCATTCTCTAACTGCAACCTGGACGTCTACTTTTCCTCCTGCATTTTGTACAGCTTCCACTAGTTGTAGTTGCATTATATGCACACTTCTCAGGTGCACACGTGCTGCTTACGATGAGCAGCTTCTTCGCCTTCGTGCGGCTTTGCTATCAGTGTGAGAGCTATCTTCATGCCCCAATGTCAAGCCTTTTGGGCAGAGCTCAGCACGGGCTCACTGCGAATGCCAAAGTGATTCCAGGCAGCAAAGTAGGCATTGTTGGCGCACTAGGCATGGCCTGCGGCATTGTGGAAGCTTTTGAACGAAAGATATGTCATCGCTGGGTCACCGTGAAGGCACTAGACCATGCGTTTGACCGTCCCCCCAGAGCAACTATCAACACTAGCTGACGCGCTGCGGAAATTCAATGAAGCCCAGCTGCGGCGTTTTTGATTTTGGCCATATTATTGGAGCAGTTGACATTCCTGCAATAGCTTGTATCGGATTGTTCAAACCTCCGCCAAGCAGGCTAACCCACAGAAGCCCAGCGGATTTGGTGCAAGCATTACCTACATGTTCGAAGTAACGTCAGCTATTAGCGTGTGCTCCAGTGTGGAGGTATGTGACTAACCAGAGCTTCCAATGTCTACGCTGATGTTACCAGGAGCAAGCAAAAACGGTAACGGCGTTTTCCAAAAAAATCCGAGGAAATAAAAAGTACACGGAAATTTCAGACCATACTCTCTCAGCAGCTACAGCTGAGATGGCACCTTTATCTCCCTGCCTTCCACTACAAGATTCCCGTGCTCCTTTGTTCCCGCGTGCAAGGCAACTTGAGCAGTTACTTTACCGCCTTCTGCAGATGACAAGGGGGGAGCTTTCCGTCCTGCCAAATCAGTCTTGCACCAGCCTAAAAGAAGTCCAGGCAGCAGAAAAAATGCCCCACAACATGGCTTTTGGATTAATCAGAAGCAAGCCTCATCTTGTCGCAGAGTGAAATTGTTCGCCATCTGCGGTGTAGCGCCCGCATTCAACCCAATTTGCGCTATCGCACCCGGGTAACAAGCAGTCACGATGATTCCTGCTACGTCTGGGGTAAGTTTGCGTTTATCTGCTTGGCGGGCCAGGGCAGCCGTCAACGCAATCACTGCGGCCTGAAGAATCGCAGCAGCTCGCAAGCGCTGGTGAAAGATCAATGGTTCCTGCAAATCGCCAAATATGGCAAGGTGCCTGAAAAAGAAAGGCTAATGCACTTGACAGTATAATGCCCGCTTGTATTTTTACTTATTGATGGTGGCTGAATCGTGCTTTCCTTACCTTTGAGAACAAGTATGGCAGCCTTGGCCATCCTTGTTCCTTCCAGTTAGGTGCGGCATTAAGGTAGTCGCGCACTGCAGCATCGATGTCCTGGCAACCCAGACATCAGACCAGGTAGGTACAGCAACCAGCCATTCAGCAGCCTGGAACTAGGTAGGGGCTTCGGAATTAGGACTGCACGTTATGAATGATTAGCCAGACAAAATGTCGGTAGAGATCACCTCAACAGTTGTACAAGGACTAAACAAACGATCGCGGTTCTTGCTGCTCATGAAGGGGGGACCAGCATTTTCGAGTTTTGAACTCAGGAATACAACTTTTGAGCCCTGCCTGAACAACGGTGCTATGGCCATCGTGATCTGGGAGACAAAAACAGTAGCACGTGCAGTCACCTCATAACAATTAAGAAAATGAAATGCTTGCCTTGTTGACTGTAAAAGCTGTAACAGGTAATTTTGGGGGGCTGAGGATGAGAATTAGCCATCCTCCTCCAAGAAAGAAATATACAGTGGAATCGGCTTAAAATAATCTGAGGTGTACTAGGAAGGCGAGTGAATCTTACGTCTCTAGTGCAGAAGTAGTTCACAGCACAGGTCTCCTTTGCTTGTTCAGTAATGGGCTGCTTTGACCCCGGAGGGGAGGCGACACCTGAGACGGTGAATAACGGCTCTGAAAGGAAGTTCTTGCACTGCTCACTCGTGAGGTCGTGCAGGTTGTCCTGGAACAGTGGCGAGGGTCCTAGAGAAACATTTAAGCGAGGCGGGCCAAAATTGAGAATCGAGGTTTGATTTGATCGTGTGGTGCCTGACCGGCGTTGTTGATAAGGCAGTCGACGCGCCCATACTTGCGCCGAAGTGTACTGGCGAAGCGATTGCGGCTTCCTTCGTGTGATATATCCAGGAGTTCAAGATTTGCTTTCACCCCGTCCTTTGCCAAACTTGAGACCGCATTCTACGCACGGACAAGGTGCGCGTCAACGCGTCATAATGGCAGAGAGATGTGATGATTCTTGTAATCTACACCTCATCTATTTTCTCACTAAAGGCAGCACTTATTGGCTTTGCTGTGGCACTGTGCACGGCAGTTTAACTACAGCGAGAGCTAGAAAAGCATGCTCAAGAATACCTCGGGCTCCTCTGCTCGGTCTTGACTACTGACAATTAATAGAAGGTTTACCTCTCCAGCTTCTTTTGTTCGCGAGCACAGGACTATTGTTGCTTCCCTTAGTTTAAGCCTTTTCCCAAGCTCTCTTACGGTTTCAAATCCAATACCCCTGTTGGCCCCAGTGACGACAAAGATGCGCCTAGACATGTTGAGTGACGCGATGACTTTCCACGAAGGGAATTTTTGCAGTAAAAGTAATGAGTTTCTGATGGGCGAAAATTTTGTGAAAGATTCCAAGTGTGAGTTTGACCGCTCGTTGGGTCACCTACACTTCACCAAACAGCATAACCATGGCAACGAAAAGTTCAAATAGTTTCCACATAGGACAAATCTCTGCCTTCAGCTAACAATGTAAAGCCAAAATAATCTGAATTCGGAAATTTTTCTACGGCTCTGTCGTTAAAACAGAGCCGTAGCCGGGAAAGTGTACCCGGGAAAGTTTACGAGCTGTGGCTGGTCAGCCCCTCAAAGTGACCATCTCAACAAACAGTGCTGCAAGCGCAGTTCCATCTGCCAGTTCCGCCCCAAGCCTATAACTTTCAGATCTTTTCAAGCTAATTGGATGCTGACGGGAACTCGTTTTGTGCCAGACTTTTGCTCGCAGTACACACCCACGCATGGACGAGTGCCTCAACAAATGCGTCCCCAAATGGAGGGGAATAAAGTGGGATGACCTGATCTTCAGGCGAATCATCAGAAAAGGCGAATGCCTGACTTCCGGAGGGCGCCCACAGGGGAACAACCGTGCATTGAGCACATGTTGACATGCTCTACTGTGAAAAGCTCTGGAATATTAACATGCACAGTATGAGTTGAAGCAAACAGCACGTTGTGAGCTGACTTGTGGGGAGCCTGGCCCACATAATCTACATATGCGAAATTGAAAAATGAGGTATCATTTTAGGAGGGGCAACCGCATTGCGCAGTCGCATAGGACAAACAACGCTAAACTCTGAACACCTCACAGCAGCACGGAGCATCCGCACTTGCAACGGGAAAGCTTAGGCAGCAACAGCGGCTGGAACTTTGGAAGGACTTCCGCTGCAGCATTGGGTAAGTAGATAGCCTGCACATTCAGTATGTGATCAATGACATGCAACGCGTGCCAATCGGCCTCCGAAGACGCATGATCTGTGGCTTGAAAGGTTGGTGCGAACTTCCCATCATTAAGCCAGGGATCCCGTTGACCTCCAATTGGCTCTCCACGCGGCAGCCAAATGCATCCACTTCCATCCGTAGCCGAGAACTCACTACTCTTCGTACGACAAACATACTTTGGGCACAAGGCTGCAAAGGGCCCCCAGAGAAGAGAAGCTGTGACGATGCCTTCTTCCACAAGTGTGTGGAGAAGAAACTGCACTTCGCAGTCATCTAGTAGACAAAGCATTCCTTGGAGCTGCTGGGCCGTGCTCCCAGGTCTTTGGATCAGCAAGGACCATAATCTCAGGCACAGCAGCTGCACCAGTGAGGCGTGCAGACGGCCGTCCAGTCGCACCCATGCACACGCTGGGAGCCATTCTTCAACCAACCTCATGGGCGTTAAGATTTCGTCTACAGTCGCGGTTTCGATAGAAGCTGTGTTGTCAGGCTCATTTGCTGCAGAAAAAGAGCGCCGCTCTGTTCCTACATCAACCCACGTTAGCAGGGCGCTGTAAAAAGAGCTGGTAATCTCGGCCTGCCGGCTATCCTCCGAAGCGCCTTCTTCGCCATGCGAATGTGGCACAGTGCCAACGATCAGATGAGAACCGCATTTTATATCCGCTCCTGGCGAAGACGAAACACTTCCGTCTTCGTGCTGTCGAACCTGGCATTGGCTATTGGCACTCTTTGAGCCCCACGCTGCCAAAATGGCTCGGGGGATCATCGCAGGTCGGGTTCTTCCCTTCTCCTGGCAGCGGCCACAAGGCTCAACCACACCTCCGCAACTGTTGTCGCCTCCCTCGTCAGTTTCCCGTGATTGCGGGAACAAACCTGATGAATCCGCCACAGGCAAACTCTCCACAGCCTGAATTGCCTCGTTTGAGGCTCCATGTAACGCCCAGCGAACTGCGAGCGGATCGCGCACAATGGGCTGTTCTCTAAGACAAAAATGGGAGGCAGCATCGGCAGCAGCCACCAACCGCCAGCTGACTCCTGCAGGAACTGGTACCACAAGTCGTAAGGAACACAGCACCGAAACGGAGACCAGAAACAACTGACTAGCACACGCAGCTGCGAAGCGTTTCGTCTCCAAGTCTTGGTCATCGCCCGCAGCTCCTATGATTGAACTTGGTGGGCGCCTTGTGGGAGCTCTGTGATGAGTGCGTGGCGTATGCTCGTCGTTTGTTCCTAGTCCCAGCTTACATGCAGCTCTCCTAAAGTAAAGACAAGAAGCGGTTCGCAAATCTGCAAGCTGCACAGGCTCTCTGCCGCTCCCAGCTCCTGGGTCAGCTGCTGTCTCTCTTGACAGATCAAGGAGCAGATCTGGCACAGCCGCGCCGTCCACTTTCGCTCTGAGTACGCAGCTAAGCAACCAAGCAGGACACAAGGCCAGAGCCACGCAAACCGTCATGTCCTTATAGTCATCATCTACCGCATGCTGGACATCTGGAGTAGTGCTTTGCGCAGGAACAGCAGCAGCCGTTGCAGCGACAGCTACGCGGCAGAATGCAAGTTCCTTCTCAGCCACCTCGTGAAGCTGCTGAGCAGCCTGTGCTTGGGGTGGCGTAGGAAGCAGTGGCAACAACTCGTGCATTTGAATCCGCAGCGCTAGACGAGCTGTTCCCTTCACAATCTCTAGTAAAGGTGCAGGTAGCTGGTAGTCACCACTTGGCGGTGAGCCACGCCCACGGATGCCCCGCTCCTTGGAAGGAAAGTTCTGAGGTCCAGAGGTGCCTCGCAGGTAGTTCATGAAAATCTTGAGCGGCCCATCTCCTTTGTGCTCTCCTTCCGTAGCGGAGCAGAGGGCTTGCTGGGGGAGTATGACGGTAGGATTCGAAAAGGCTGCCAGTGGTGGTACGGGTACGCAAGTACGGTCCCTCTTTGTCATCACATTGGGTGGGGAGTCGAGACTTTCTGCCATTCTTTTAAGCTGGGATCTGCCACCGCACGTCGAATTGCACAGACAGCCGGGAGGAGCAAAGGCTTCAACAGCTTTTGCAGCGAATCGCCAGTTCTGCCTGTAGTCATCTGCATAAGTGGGGAGAGACACCGGAAAACCACCAGGCAGTCCGGGCCTGAGAAGTCGAGGCACGCTTTCGAGAGAATCCGCATCTGCCTCTGTATTGCCTGTTTCTTCAAGGAAACCAAAGGAGGCAGCTGCACATGCAGTACGGTCCGTGAGGACAGGGGGCAGCAGCGACGCGTCAAAAGCATCTAGCTCCCCAGATGCGCCAAAGATTCCATCGGCAAAGTGGCTTGCGGGGGGAAGCTCCGCTGTATCTCTTCGGGGATAGCGGAAAGCGCCTCTTACATGCATTTCCTGATGCTCTGCTGTTTGCAAAGCAGGCTCCGTAGGCCTAGATGGCGCCGCGGGGCCTCCCTCTAGCGCTAGCCTCAGTTCTTGGCATAGCCTTCCAATCCCAGAAATGGAGCCGACCTCTTCTTGAGACGACCTGGGCACCTCTGTCGGATTTAAAGATGGCTCAGCAAGTCTTACTGTTGCGTGAGCTGCCCTCAGTTCACGCGGGATTGATGATTTCAAGAGAGAGCAGGTGACAGCCGTAATCTCAGGTACCCCTGCAGCATGCGCAGTGATGTGTGTCTCGATGCCCCCCTCTGTTGGCTTCCTTCCAGGCCTTTCCTCTGCAAGCGGCTCTCCTGAATCGTCTCCACGGCTGAGTGAGATGGCACTTAGCCACTCCGGTACATTATTCCAAAGGCCATCTTCTTCCCGCACAGCATCCTGCACAGTATTCAAATGTACACACTGCTGTAACCGCCCATTCACCACTCTTTCCCACCACAACTGCTGCTGTGAAACCGAAAGCCATCCTGAATGCCACTATCGACCGAGCAACCTGCTGGTTAGACTGGGAACTGGCAAAGTGCCAGATGGGCTTCTTAAAAGACAATGAGCAATGGGCCTTCTTGCGGAAGAACAGCCTCAGCAGCCAACCGTATCAGCATGCAAAAAATTCCACGCGACTCCAGGCGCAGTAGCTTGAGGTAGGAGGACAAAATGCTCTTGCGGTGACTACTGTTATTGTACAATGCAGAAGTATAGACTCACCAGTGGGTCCTCTTCCTCCAAAAGCTTTAGCAGCTCCGCGTCAGCTGCAGCCTCTGGCGAATCCGGGAGGTAGCCCTCCTTTCCCCAGAAAGGAGACAACCACAGCGTGCCCCTAGCTAGGCCTTCCAGAGCAGCAAGTGCTTCGCAACCGGACACGTCTGGACCCAAGGATACTGCCACCCTACCGGCGACTGTAGCGGCATCGCTTTCCGAGTCCGCTAGCAGCTGAGCCGTAACAGGCCCTGTCAATTCTCCAGCCACTTTGTTCTCTGCTGAGGCAGAGAACTCGCCAGGTTCGCCGGGGATCGACAAGCATTCAGATGGAGGCGGCTGCAGACGGGCGCTCTCGAGCAGCTGAAGGAGCTGGAAGTCGCCTTCGTTGGTCTCACCACGGCTTTCATCGAGGGCAGGCCCTTCTTCAAGAGTTTGCCCTTCTTCCTGTGCCAACTGGGCCAGAAAGATATCATGTGGCAAATCGTCTGTACCCTGGCTTCCAATGTGACGAGCGGCAGCCGAAGAGGAGCATGCAGTGGCCCTGCCTGCTAGTTCCCCTGTGCTGGCTGCACCTTTCGGGGTAGAATTGCCGTGAGATGAGAGAGGCGAAGCCAGCTTCCTTGGTGTCAGCTCCAACGTGGAATGAAGAAGAGAGGACATGACACGGTAGTCCCACAGCCGCCCAAAAAGTGAGAGTCGCGAGGAGCTGCGCATCGCCAGAAAATCAAATGTAGCGGCAGGCAGATGGAATTCGGCTTTGGCACTACGTACAAGGGGAAAAAGAAGACGACACGGAAAGTGGTGAAAGTATATTACAGCTTCAGCTGTGTAGAAAAAATAGGCAGAAAAAACACGTCCCAGTATTTTACCTGCTCAGGACGAAAGGGCGACGGCATTTGGCCTCGAGGGCTACGGCTATTTCCGGCTTTTTGTAGACGTGTAATTGCTTCCCTGCAGTCTCTGCAGAAGCAGCATCTTTCTTCTCTTTCAAAGAAGGCACAGAGGGAGGCTTAAAGACTGTCACCCAGCCCTTGCGCTGCCACGCCCTCCACAGAGCACTGAGCTCCAGAGGACGCAACTCGCGGAGTGCAGCCAACTGAGTCGCTGGCCGGTAATATGGCAACGGTGTAAAAACAACAGCCTGCAACGAGGCCACAATTGAAGTAACCCAGAAAGCTCCGCAACGAAATTTTTGAAAAGCTCAGACAGAGGGAGCTCTAAAACAGTGCTGCGAATTGCACTCAAGCGAGTGTAAGCCCACCTTCAGCATATTGCGAGCCATCATGATGCGGGGACTGTTTAAAGGACGGCATACCTAAGAAATGCCCGAACAAAAACCACAGTGTAAGGACAGTGTGGAAAAAAACTGAGGTAGGTATGCATGCGGAACTAAGTAAGGAGAAGGAAGTGAAATGATCAGTTATTTAGCCCACCAAAGACTTCTTTGCGACCACAGGAGCCTCGCTTCTAAGCCCGCAGTGAAGGCGCAGCTCAAGCGCAGAAGGGATGCGACCCTCCAGGACAAAGTGACGAAGGGACTCAGGATCAAGCCGCCTGACAACAAGCGCGCATACAGTACACGTCGATGAGGAGCACGCAGCGAGCTTTGAATAATGGCACGATGAAACAACCTACCGAAAGCTACTAAAAATGCGAGAGTTCAAAGACCGCCGACTCAGTACGAAGCCTAAAAACAGACGCGCTCTAGAAGGCGCCAGCGGGGGCACGCAGAGGCAGCCGAGGATCTGAAAAGCGGCATGTAAAGGCAAAAATAAACAAGCGCAATCGCGATCCGCCTAATAAACTCAGGGTCAGCAGTTCATGCAGTATTGGCCATCTAGCTCCTTCCACAGGTCAGCTTTCCGATTTCACATGTGGAGTAAATCTTTCCTGAAGCTCAAATATGTAGCCGAATATCACTATTCGTGTGCTGATGAAGAAATAAGTGGACACTGCCACACCCGACCTGCCAAATTGGATGCTCCTCTGAGGGAAGAGACTGAGAGGGAGATGGTGACAGCCAAGCCTCCGACAAAGGCCCTCCGCTGCGGTTCTCAAGCTTCTCCGCCTGAACCATTGGGCCCCGTGACAGGTTCTGAGGGCTATACGCTGCCAGCCAGAGCCTCTCCGCAACGACAGCTGCCCCTATTAGTGTGATCTCATCCTCTGCAGGCACAAGGGGAATTCAGTAGCTGCGGGATACACCGTAGCAGTTCCAACGGAGTGCTTCAGCCTCCAAGAAACACCAATCCATAGCTTTTACAGCAAATCGTAAGCGAGGCATTTGAACTAAACCTAAGAATAAAAGTAATTGCGATAGACATCAGCAGATATAAAAAGGGCTTACCGCGACCCATTGAAGCGAGAATTGCCTCTTCATCTACCGAAGCCTAAGGCCAACAATGCACATGCCGCATGTGAAGGAAAAGCGTCACAGCAGCAGCAGCAACCAACCACAGACACCATGGAAAGCACACAGGAGCCACGGTCTGGCGAACATACACAGCCTGGATTAGCAACGGACAGATGAAATACTAGTAGCGAGGACAACCTTTACAAGAAGTGTGGTGTGGCATTGTGACATCACAACTGATAGAACAAGAATGTGACACCGCTCCGACACCATTCCTGTAAAAGTGTGTGAATCACGAATCAGTGGTTGTTTCGCCCTCAACAAAATATTGTCCGGAAGCAGTGCAGCACTTTGTCCTTACTCGCAGCAAGAAGCCGCTGGCTGGTACGTCCACTACCTTAACAGAGCCTCGTGTTAAAAGGCGCCCCTCAAAACGCTCGCGAGCTTTCCGGGCTTCCTCATCATGAGAATTCGCCAGCTGTAGCGGATCCACTGGGGTATCTGCACCAGAAATGCTATTTTGGAGATGGTACAGCTTGCTCACATCGATAACTCCCTCAAACTACTGCTGAGGACCCCGCTGCTACCATCTGTGGGTTTTCACCTTGCCGTTATCCATGATACACAAGCGAACAATCAAAAGTATGCGTGCAGCAGGTGATATAGACAAACACATATGTGTCGAAGTGCGAAGATGGTGGACTGCTGCAGGAGGCTTCAATTCCTCTCAGGCGGATACTTTTTGATCTAAACTTCCATTCGCGGGATCTCCTAGTTACCTTTTAGGCGAAATGCCATTATTTAGGTGTCCAAGCGCTCCTACCCTCTATGCTGTCAAGGCACTTGTGATCCGACCTATTCTCGAGTCTCACCTCTTGCAGGGAATGCAGTGCGGCGTCTTCGTCTGAATTTGCTGAGCTCGGCCTTCTGTTGTTGGTCTTCCAGGCGCCTGTAAAAAACCCAAGCATGCAATGTCCTCTGCTGCAGATATTCTGGGGTTTCACCGATCTCTGGAAAAGACACCAGGCGCTGACTGTGCCGTAATACTTGACCGCCTCCCACTCCTGGCAAAACTAACTCGTCACTCTCCATGTTCGGCACACAGTGAGTCAACCAATCCAACCAAAGTACCGGCAAACCTAAGAAGCTCCACGAAAAAGGGTAGAAGAGATACTGATTGAAACGTCCACTCACCTCTTGCGCTCCCAAGGCAGAACGTACAAAACCTCGTCGGCAGGCAGCGACTCGTGGTGAGCTCTCTCGTAATGCAAGCGCAGCGACTTTTCCCACGAATAAAAATGACCGCAGCGGTGGCACTGAAACCGCACGTCTCGTGTGCGATGGACTAAGAGGCCAGGTCCCCGGTCTCTATCCGTAGTCTCCGTTTTTGCTGGTGTTCCCAAGACTCTTGCTTGTCCTTCAATTCGAGCCGAGTCGTTGCCGAAGGGACCAGGAGTAGACGGGCAAGTGATGGAAACTTCATGCTGAGCTGCCTGTCTAGGCATCTGTGACGACGCGGTAGGGACCCTGTCCTCTAAAACTTGGAACTTTTCGTCCCTATCCCCAAAACTGCCCCCGATAAGCAGCGTCTGATTGCTGCGGGAACCGCCCTTGATCTCAAAAACACGAATTAAGTAGCGCAGCACTGCCTGAAGACAATAACAAACGGCAAAAAGTGATGGGCAGCTCGTCCCTTTGCTGAAATATATGCATACATACATGCACCTGGAAAAGGCATAACAACTGGCCACCACCTGAGACGCAGCCAGGAGGCTACCAGCGTCTGTTCAGAACTCTTGCACGAAAACCAAAACAAGCTTGCAGATGTCCCCCATCCCAAATTGTTGGGCAAATATCAATTATTCTCGCCGTAGCAACGACCAAAGATCCTTCTAATTCCCACAGAGGCGCTGACACTTCATTTACTTCCAGTGGACATAAGCAGCTAGTCAGAACTAAAACGCACATCTGCTGGGTATCCAACTCGTGTAGACAGCTCAACAATTTGCGGTGAAGATGCATTGAGAACAAAGGCCTCTAATTCAGCGCCGCTGGCGTCTCGCAATCTTTCCAGGGTCTCAGCCGCGAAAGAATCCATGGCTGCCTGCAACAACAGACGTAGCCACATACCAGGCCTAAACAAACAGTGACTCATGCAACGGTTCCAAGCTAGCCCATGGTTGCGGCCAAGAACATATGCAACGGTAATATGCACGCAGCACTTTCTGGAAAGACCACGAACTCGGGAGAGAACTAACCCTCGCAGCACCAGTAAAGGCCACCTGGCCCTTCCAGTTCTTTGAGTTAAATGCCTCAGCGACAGGGAAGACTTCTGGTAGCTGCACCTGAAACAGGCAAGGACAGCAGTAGCCGTGGTATTGCCGGGGGCCCGAAGCCTGTCGCATTCACATGCACTAAAGCTTTCAAAGAAAAATTTGATGATGCATGTCGAAAGGTGGCCAGGCCAAACGTGTCAACAGAGCGTTTTGAATATGTATGTATACACTAACAGATGATTGCGTGTTATGCATTTGATGGGTCCCACGTATCCGAGCAAAACCAGACATACCCGCCTGCGGCTCGAGTAGTGTGTGTCCTCGGTCGCCTTGTGGCCCGCCAGAGCCTCTGTATCCGACTGCTGTAAATCCTCGCCTGCCCCTGAGCGGGGAGAGAAAAACTGAGAGGGTTGTGAGTCACTACCCATTGCCCAAGTCATCTGCCGTTCCTCCAAAACCCATTGCGAGACTTGCAGCTGCAGCTGCTGCCAGTAGCTTTCAACGCCTTCGTGCGAGAGACCATCGAACTCCTTAACTTGCACGCTCGGTTTTTCTCCGTCCTTTGCTGTTATCTGCAAAACACCAAGGCACGTATCAAGTGCAGAAACTGCGAAAACCACCACAAACAGGGCATGCGCAGCACTGATACAGCAACCAGCAGCAGCACTTCACTTGTTGCCTTGACAAGAAACGGACATGCCTAGTGACATACCGCAGAGAATTCCGGAAGCCGCAGGACCTTATTCAGTCGCCATGCGTGGGCCCCTGGAGGAGCTTTCGAAGTGCGATCTTCACTTTTTCCTTCGGGAGCGACCTCTATTTGAGATACTATCCCCATTCGACCTACAAACGATCGAAGTACACGCCTTCCAAGCCATACGCTGCAGTCCGATTCATCAAACGTGAGAGTATGGGTGGAAGGAAAACAGAATCGCTGCACTCGCCGCAATCAGTAAGTTGCAAAACATGCCCATGGTGAGCCTCAAAAGCAGTTGTTTAGCGGCCATTAAATGACCAGGGGCCAAGAAACAAGCAAAACAACAACGTAAGGCAGCAACAGCTGGAGTGAAGGCGCACCGAGAAGAGACAAGAGCTTCCTGACGGCGGTGCCGGCGTTCTTTTTTCCAAGTCCTAAAAGAGGCAAATTAGCTTTGGGATGCAGCTGCCTGTAAGACTGCAACTGTCGGCTTGAGAATACAAGTAGCCTAAAAAGGGGACCTGGCAATTTGTACAGGGGCTGGCGAGAGGCCGAATCCTTCGCGAGGTGCTCGTCCAGTAGCGGCAAGGCATAGCCACAGCCGATCTGAAATGTAAGCAGACGCCCAACGAAATCTGGGCAACCATTTACAACCCGAAGTTCTCGGGATTGATTATGTGCTCGTTCCCTCCCTTTTCAGAAACAAACCCCGGACAAGTCAGGCAGAATGTCTATCCGGCCGTCAAAACAAGATAGCACCTTTAGGCTGGCCCGAAAGAGATCCATACTGATCATGGCAAAGCCTTCAGAGGCCATTAACAGGCCTCCTCTCACCAGGCGAAGAAACATCTCCAAGGGCATTCGGCGGACCATAGAAGAAACGGTGAGACGGGCACCCTCTGCAGGCAGGAAAAAGAAAAGACTACTCTTTGCTGCTCAAGTAATAGCAGCAGCTCTCAGGTAAATTAAGGAGATCCACAAGGGATCTTGCTGCAAGGTCGCCGAAATCCTTCTTACCCTGACCTTCAGCAGGAAAACTTCCAGCGAGACCCAGAAGCTGCAACGTGAGCGTAAGTAGGTACTGGTGGAAGCACTTGGCGCGGATCATGACTGGGAATATAAAGCCGTAAAAAGCTAAATGCCTCTGGCTAAACGCAAACTTGTCCTGGAGAGATGCCCGAGGAAGCGTCTGAATTTGCCCCACACACTCACGCCACATAACCCTATCCATGACGGAGATACGCAGGCATCAAAAGGAAAAGCAGCGTTGCTTGCATGCAATTTCCCTTCCGAACTGTCTGATGTCTTTTGTCGCCTGCAGGTGGCCCTTTGTAGAGCCCACAGACAATGGCAGCACTAACAACGGACGTTCTGAAGGGGCTCTATCTATTGCACTGCTGCCCACTCTGCCTTTCTCTCCCACCTTATCGACCATAAGTAGAGAAGCCGCTGTTGCGGGAGGTCCAGGCTGCGTCACGCTGTTGTATGCGTTGCGGCTTTCAAGCTCCGCTAGACGAGAAATCTCTCGTTCGAGACCCTTCAGTTGCTTTCCTACAAGCGACTGTGTTGATGAGTCTGCTGTCCCCAGATCAGATGCAGGCAACTTTTGAGTTTCCGTTGGCACCTGTAGCTGGGCTGTCGAAATATCAAGGCAATCGTTGCTGCCCGTTTGGAGCTCAGGAACTCGCACAGGGGCCGCTGGTGCTCCAGCCAGCCGGAGCTCTTCGCCCTGCAAAATTATCACAGCTCCTGATAAAGCTAATGTCGCTGGAAGGCAGAGACACAGGCGACGCCAGCCCCACCAGTCTCGGCTGTTATCTTGAAACTTCTACCCCTTGAATGCGCCCTCAGAGCTTACCGCCTCCTTGAGCTTCCCCTCTAGCAGTAACTGATTCCGTCGGATAGCTTCCCGACAGCCATGGGCCCTCCTTTGGGTAATCTACGCAGAGCAGACATGAAACAAGCCAAGCGTCCGCGCAGCAATTTGTAGAAGCAACAGTTCTGGATGCCAGCAACAGCAGTGTCAGTAACTAGTAAGGCCTGGGGAACAGCGGACAACTGTTGTTTATGTAAGTGCTGGAACCATGAGGCACCTCAAAATGACCCCACCAGCGCAGCGACGCGTTGCTCTGCAGTTTCTTCGTCAAGCGTTTCAGCCCAAAAGAAGAAAGTGATATCTGCAAACGTTGATGAAACCCCTGAAGGGCCCTCTAAGCGATCGGCTGAGCTCTTCGATGCGGCGACACGGCCCCTTCGGATTCGCGGCTCAAGCTGCATGGCCACCTCCGCCATGCGGTGCACCGTCTTTCTGAGATGCGCAAAGTCGCAACCAGCGCAAATATGCACCTTCAGCGGGGGAGAATTCGGACAGGTACGCATGGAAAGAACAGATGGTTTATCAAGATGCTTCGCAAAATCACGTCGTTGAGGGACAAATAATAGACCTCACAAAGAACCAATATTATCTGCTTGGCCGCCATCCATGCCTTCTTATTGAAGTCTGGTGACGGCCGTCGTACGAACTTGAGTACGAATTCCAGTGGTCCAGTCAGTCGCTACATCTCATTCCTTAGTTAGCCACATATGCACAGTTTCGACAAGAGGAATCGGAACCTACGATCTTGGGTTCGCGCTCATCCTCCCACAAACGCTGTTCTTACCTGTCAGGGCCATTAGGCGTCTTCTCCGCGTCCGCGATGACTTTGCTTATTGAAGGGATCGTGCAACAACCAAACGACTGGACAGCCTGCTGAAAGAGCACCAGGCGCGCCACGAATTGGGGTGTCTCTAACAGGCGCAGCGTACGAGGCGGCAATTTCTCTCGAATCGCTCTCTCCTTCATTTCCCTCAGCACGCGTTGGATGTCCATATCCGAAGATGCGGGCGTAATACAATTACATGATGCACTCCTCTCAACAGCGCCACTCAACGATGTCGATGAGACAACCGTAACTAGAGCACTGTCTCCTGCCAGGCCTGGCCCTTGTGCTGTTGCCGACACAGCACCGGGAAGGGCCGCATCCGCTAGTTCTATGCACTCTACGGCAACATCTGCAGAGGACGGCAAAGTATTAGATGCTGCTGCTACTGCTGGCGACGAAGGAGCCGTACATTTGGCAGCGATAGCAGCTGGTGATGCTTCAGCTGTGTGCTTCCGTTCCACCTCGTTCAACGTGCGCGGTAGCTCATGCCGACAGCGAGACCGCTTTTCAGTGTCCCCATAAAGAGCTTCTGCACTTTGGGGTCTCTTGCGCCCACTCACAGTCCCAATGTCTTCTCCGACACTGATTCCACACCGGGCCGTGGAGTCCTGCTGTTGATGCCTCCCGCCTTGACGGCGTGCTGATCGGTCATAACAAGCTTCCTTAGCTCCCTTTTCCCGTGCTTTTTCTGTTGCAGCAGCAGCAGCACCACCAGCAGCAGCTGTTGATTCTGTAGCAGTGGGAAATGAGGCTTGTCCTCTCAGCCACGGCGTTCTCGATGGGATACGAACTATTGCTGAATAGACTGATACTTCTTTCTTGGCAACTTCTGGGGTACCAGTGTAACCACTTGCAGTTAAGAAGGCCGAACCTGCTCTGTTCTTCTCGCCTCCTCCGTCTTCTTCTAAACCTAAAGCGATGTCAAAGCTTTCTCTGTGAGCTTCAGTTTCCCTGAGGTAGCAGCAAACGAAAATGGAGCCACTGCACTGCACCAAAACGTTTTGCCAGCTCCTACCATATAAAATTTATTGCGATTGCACCAACGATTCCAAACGAAAAACGAAACATTCGAGAAGAGGGCTTGAAGCTGTAAAGGCGAGCTGGCACTTGACTGTACGCAGTGTGTATCCCTATTTGCTGCAAGACAGCACTCACACCCTTGCATTCAAGCTGGCCGTATCGGCGGAGGGCGACTCGGACAGCAGTGCCTGGAAATGGGGCAGATCCTTGCTGATGTATCTGTACAAAAAGCACTTGCCACGCCTCTCTGCCACTCGCGAGACTAAATTTCGCCTAGAAAACTCCTGAGACAGAGTCACCCCACAGGATTCAAAATGTACTGTCAAGCGCGCACGCGTCTCACTAAAACAGACAAACGCCGTAGCTGATACAATCCCAGCAATCCCAGCACACTTCCAGTGTACGCATGACTCTGAACATAGGCGAATTTGAGGCACTGTGAGGCCAAGGGCGTCTACAAAAGCACTTCGGAAAGGGAAGTGCGAGACAAAGGTTCAACTGAGGAGCAGAATGGCGCACCACCAAAGCCTTCCCGCTGCGCTTAATATCGAGTCCCAGCAGCCGAGACAGCTCCACCGTGGTCAAACCTTCCGGGCCAGCGGCAGTTAGCAAGAGAGAAGCCAAAGTGGCCAATGGCACCCCATCTAAGTCCACCCTGCAGTGACGAAACAGCGTCGAGAGCGTCCAAGCTGCACCAGTGAAGGCATGGTTTGCCGAAGCATCTGACGCTTCTCTCCAGCCTCGCAATCAAACTGTCACACCACTTAGAGCCCTTTACCCATATGGCTACCCACACGTACACTTGTGAAGGGTCATCATCTCCGTCTTCCACTTCCATTACAGTACCTGACAAACCTCGGTCTTCTTTTCTATTGCCTACATCTGGGATATTGGCGGCCTCCGCAGCCGCTGTGACTGTACCTTCTTCCACTTTGATTTGGGCGCTGCGGAGCCTCACAGAAAGCTTCATCAGGATCCAGAAGTAAAGCCATGAGGTAAGCCTCGCTCCCCAAAGTACTTACTAATACGCTTACATCACAATAGGAAATGAGAGACCCGCAAAAGGAGGCCATCTACAAAGCCAATGGCCACCGGACATGGTGAACGCACGCGTAGTAAAAGTAATGGACTTGGATTCACGTAAACTCACATCATCTTGCCACCCCGTGTCTCGCCTTGGTGTTCCTGGGCCTGTGGTGTCAAGCTTTTAGCTGTAGTGCGTGATGCCTCGAAGGGGCACAAAAGAAGACATCGTTCAAAACGAGCTGTCTGTCTGCAAAAAGCCCTCACCCGCTGCACTTGGTTACTTCGCTCTAGAGACTCCCGCAGCTTGTAAAACAGGCGATGCAGCTGCTTGTCGCTAAAACGCAAGTAAGGTGCCTGCGCGGCAACAACCGCACCTGTCCAACCAACAGCAGAAACTGCAGTAATCGAAGAAAGACCGCATTTCCGAGAAGCAGAACTCGATGCATGCAAACTATGTGGAAGCCACCAGCCGCAGAAGCAGTGCGGCAGCAGCAGTACAAACAGTAGCAGCAACATTCAAGCAAAGTGGGGCGCCTTCAGTATCTGCTTACCTCATCAGATGTGAGAATTTTGGAGATGCAAAACTGCTTGACCTCCTCTTCAAGTAAAATATTGTTGGGCGCCTTGAGCAGCAGCCGAACCGCTTGCTGCTGCAGCGGCAGCAAATGCTGCAGAGCCACAAGACCTCTCAAGTGGGCCGGAAGCCTGACGGGGGAGAAGAAACTGCTGCTCCACAGCAAAGCAGACATGGTGAGATTCGTCCTTGGTGTCCCCGGAGAAGGAGAAATTGTTCCTTCCAGAACATGGAGTTCAGCGGGAAAGTCCGAGCCCGCTCTACTGCGATTGGAGCCACCCGTGGAGCCCCCTCGCCTCCCCAGCTTGTGAGTGGGTGGTATGGAGAGCTGCATATGGCAGATGAGCTCATCTCTGTACAGGGGCTTCAAGTGGTGGAAAACAGTTTTTGGATCCATCTGCAGCTCCTGGGCTATACGATACTGCCACTGGCCTGAACCAAAATCCACAAGAAATAGCTAAAGAAATGAGCACAAGAAGCAAACCAGCATATCACACACTATCAGATGTACCACGAGACGAACCCACACCAGAAGATGTAGAGTGAATCAACAAGAACATCAGTAGCGTCCCATCCAACGAAAGCAACGCCAAAACTGCCACTGCAAATACAGGTGGCAGCAAGCGTTGAATTAGTGGAAAAGAGCAATACTTTCTTCAAAAAGGATACATGTATTTCTGTCTTGCTAATCTTGTCGCTAGATAAGGCCACTGGTGTTGCGCTAGCTTGCTAGTTACAGAACTCACCGTTTTCCTTGTGACAGGAAATATTGCGAAGGATTTGAAACGGTATATCCTTTACTCGGCGTTCATAGTCCGGCCGGTCACTGGTCAAGTCTGTGGCGGTCAAAAGTCTAACAGGAACTTCTGCACAGGCCGCCAACAGCCACTGTTTCTGTTGTTCTAAGGATGCGTCTGGGGCTACAGTTGCTGCTGAAGAGTCTGCAGGAGTAGCTGAAGGCTCCCCTGCTGTGTTCCGTGTAGCGGCCTCATTTATCCCTTCACTGTTACAATAAATGGTGCTAGGCACTCCCAACAAATCGGGAGGAACCGCAGGATCCCTCCACGTTACCAGTCTCCCATGGTTTGCATGCGCCTTAGCAGGTGCAGCAGGCTGGGAATGCTGCTGGGTGGTGAATGAGGAGAACAGAGTGAAATCAACATCGTGGCAACAGTAAAGCGAGCGCCAGAGAACAGCCTGGAAGGAAGCGCAAATAAAACAAACGCCGAATTCCAAAGAGAGCTCTGTGTCACTCCAAAAGCATTTTCCTCACTAAACGGCGCGTTCTGGTTTTCAAGTATCCACTGAGGGGCCTGACAGTGTATGGAGGCATCAAAAGTCTCTTCGCTTCTAAATGTGACCACGTAAACAGAAAAGAACGAGAAGCGAGTAGAAGCAAAGAAGTTGAGCGTTTACTCTTGTGAACAGGTCCAAGTCAAACTCCTTCTCCTGATGCAAAATTTCACAGAGCCTCTCGAAGGATATCCCAGGGAATGGATGCAGAGCTAATTCCTCCAGCGCTGCAGCCCTCAGTGCTGCCTCCATCTTGAAGGGGTAAAGATGGCTGCCTGTACAACTGAGGAGCCCATCTAGTCGCTGCTGTTGTGCCTCATGTTTTTAAGTGCCCTTGCAGACACAGCTTCACGTGTCTCTTCAGCCAACGCCATTCCAGAAGTCGGAATGGGGACCACGCACCATGTAACAGCTGGATAGTGGAAGTAGATGCGCAAAGGCGGCCCGGGGACGGATGACCCCAGAGCCAGCAACCAGCGAAGGCCGCAGAGAATCGCTTTATATAAGAAATCGGACGAAGATAATGCACAAGACTACTGAATAGCAGAACGAGCAGAAGGTAACAATGGGAAAATGTAGACTCGATGAGAGACCGTCACGATAGCTGCGCGCCCAAGTCCGGAGTGTGGGACCGTGGGCAGGAACGCAAGAAATAAACACGTGGTACTGCAGGTCAACTCTAAAAAATGAATTTTAATTTGAACTGTGCCTTCTACAGAAACTCATGTAAAGGATCGAGCCTGTTCCATCGCCACGTCAGCCCCAGCAACGCACATGCCAGTTTCACCTGCGCGGACTGACCCGCGTTCGAGACCCAGTGGATAGCACAATTCCATGAGGGACACATCATGCCAGCTTCTGGGTCCGAAATTTGTTAAATCCGTTTGCTCCACTTCTGACATGGAAGAGGACTGCATGCGCACGTGTCACCCGTTTATCTGGGGTTTGCTTCGTGCCATATTATTTCCAGTGCATGCTTCCTCTTTGCTGCCCTACAATGTCTTGAATAAGCACTGGCTTGCGTACAATTGGGTGCAGAAAATCTGAAGCCTGCCAGCGAAATGAAACTATCCCCAGCAACGCCGTCACAAATCAGGGATATCGATGCAATGCGTCAAAAACCATAGCCAGGGACCAGAAGAACACGCCATAAGCTGAAAGCGAAAACGCAATATGCAGCAGTGTCTGTAAATTCGCACTACCGCCCGACCTTGACGGGAAACTGGCGATAGTTTCTCCCCTAGTAAGGGGAAAACGAACGCTTCGTTGCACTATTCCGTAAGAACAAGGCAACGATTCTTCGGGCTGCGTCCCAAACGTTTGTTCCTACAACATAGATCTAGTCTAGATGGCAAGGACTGAACAGTTCAAGTCGCCACTCGTGACCTGAATAAGTAATCCTGAAGGTATCATTCAAACTAAAACTGGCCACTGAAGCTTCGCTCTACTATAACGTATTCGCGGCTTGCGTTGACGCTGATTTGTGATAGGCAGAACTCAGTTACATACGAACTGCACGGTGCTGCAACTTCACCATTTCTTTGTGTGTTGCAGCATAGGCCTGTGCAAGTTTTCTCGCAATATATGTTAATGCATTCTCAGTTTAAGTTTTGGATAGAACTCCACACACGAAATGCGTGAAAACTTCCATACAAGCATACGTCAACAACCGTTGGCTGTTTAGCCTCGGGCTCTGCGGCTTTTGGGCTTTTTGGGCTTCACATTTGTTCCGTATTGCTCAATTTTGTGAAATCGCGCAAAAGACGGGAGTGCTTCCCACGTGGTATCCTCCTGCAACAGTCGAAACACAAGTCATTACGAAATCACCATGCGGCAATTCTGGGGTAAAATGCGGAATTTGACCCTGTCAGCAAAGCACACAAATTTCCACCTTGTGCTGTATTGGGTTGCTGCCAAAACGGTTCTCACTTCCTCTTCAACTTCCTCAGCCAGATGATTTTCTGGCGCTTCGCAACGGGAGAAACGGAGTTGCCCTAAATGTCGTTCTGCAGTTAGCAATTGAATATCTGACGGCGTTGGTCCTAACACAATCTCCCCCCGAGAAGCATCTCTTTGCACCAGGTACCACATGCCTCCAACCTGCACATATCTGTCTTGGAGAACAGTCGACGCCTGTAACGGGTTGCTCCCCAGAGAGGCCAGATAGGCTGAAAGCAGCTCTGCATGCATCATGAACCACCGTGAATCACAACGGGTGGTGAAACTATGAGTTACCTAACCTACAATTGTCGATCAGCGCTATGCGCGCCCATGAAGAAACAGTAAAGAAAGAAAGTGATGCTCACCGGCTGGGTCCGCATCAGGATCCCCATCTATACACAATCGCAGCAATCTCTGGTGCGGCTGCAGTCGCACTATATCGTCTGGGTGTTTGCGTAGACTGGAAGGTGGTCCAATTTGTAGAGGTAAACCCTTTAGTTCAAGCTTCAGCCCTTCGTGAGGCTCTGGGTGAAGGTATCCTTCTCTGTCGGTGTGTTTGGGACTCGTGCATTGCGTTGTCTCCCTTTTTTCCCCTTTCTTGCTAGAACCTTCAGGATTAGAAGATCTGGGCGCTGCAGAGCTCCTATGATCCCCCGAGTCAGAGCTTTCATGCACCATGCTCTCCTTTTGGCTATCACCTATGCCCAGCACAGACTCCAGCAGTTCCGCTGCAGCCTCCGACTCGGAAGAGGGTTCGCTGTCGCCTGAAAACATTTGAAAGTGCTTCTATCTGCGCCTTTGAGCTTCCGTTTTTCTCTTCGTGTCGAAACTCTTCCTGTTGAGGAAACTGTGGGTGCGACCCAGCTAAGCGCGTTTAGTCAAGTAGAAGGCTTGCAGCTGTTGCGCCTTCTCTCGATATGACCAGTGGTTCTCATGTTGCATCCAGCAATAGTCCTGTATTTGCTGCTGTTACTCTTTAGAGGCCGTTATGGCATTTCTTCAAAGTGGAAGAGTAGGCAGCAGGGCGGCTGGGTCCCTCCAGTAGACTAGTTTCGTTTCGGTGCTTCACACGGCAGGTGCACTGCCTTTCTGAGCCCTCTATATCGGCTTACATCAAACTGAAATCTTGCTGTACCGAGCTGCAGAGTATAGAAACCAGGAACCTCGGTCAGTGACCTCTGAGGGCAATGACGCATCAAGCCCTAGCAGGGTCTCCTAAACGTCTTGCAGATAGCCGGCCTGCATGCACGGCAGCATTTGGACAAACGAGCTAAAAAATAAATAAAAAACAACGCATGCATATCTGCATTTTACAATTTTATGTTTTATGCGGATCCCACCCCGCTGATTTGCGAGCACCACCCAGCGAATCGATTGGCGTGGGGCCCCACTGCAACTGAGAACGTTCAGCAGCGGGCCCCCTGTACTTCTGAGATCTAACGGGCTCCTTTTACAGTGCACGAGAGGCGCTTGGTTCTAACTGGGGTAAGAGAGATCCCCAAGAGGCCACAAGTCTTGCCCCTGACCCTTGAGGCTCTCCCGCGCTTGCCCCTCGTACTGCAATCCGCTGAAATGAAGGGCCCTCGAGCTGATAAAAAGGTGAAGGCCCAGCGCCACGGGAGGCCATCTGCTCGACCGGCGCGTCGGGGGGGACCAAAGAAGAACCAGAAAACCCAAGGCAAAAAAAGGCTAGCGGAGAAACGAACAAGAGAGCAACAAGGTGGGTTCCTTCCAAAGCGCCCAGATATCAAAGGCCTCGACGGCGACACTTGTTTCAAAGCTGCGCACAAGAAGGCTGAAAGCAAATTCAACAAACCTGGGAAGAAACAAGTTCAGGCACAGAACACTGACGGAGATAGGGGAAACAAGGACTTCAAAGGTGCAAAGGGTCCGGAAAGGCCTCAGAAAAGGCCCCGGAATGGCCAACTCAAAGATGGCGCCTTGACAGGTGGTCGCAGCGGCGAAGAGCCCCGCAAGCGGAAGCTTGTGAATGGGCAGGAGAGGTTGCGCGCTATCCTAGACAAGTTTCCGCATCTGCTTCTTCCTGGTGAGACAGCGGACGCTGCAGTTGCTGCGTGCTTTAAGAAGGCAGGAAAATCCAACAAAGAGTCTGAAACTGGTCCTTCAGAGTGCGCTGAAAACGAAGCACAAGGAGACTCCGGCGACAGCCAGCAACGGCACCAGTTGAGCGGCAGCAAACGCCGTAAGCTGCTGAGGCTAGTGATCAACAGCAAAACAGCTGAGGATAAAGTGTTTGTACACGAGTCTTATCAACTCTACAATGACATACTGCGCAGCATAAGAACAGTAGAGGGCCCTGGGGGAGCCAGCGAAAGCTCCGACAGTCCTGGTGAACCTGGTGCTCCCCGCCGCAACAAGGACTTAAAGAGCTTGGTGAAGAGTGCCGTGGACTTCTTAGAAGCCCCGCTTTCCCGAGTGCGTGCGCGTTTCCCAACTCTTTCGTAGCGTTTAAGTGCCAAACTGTTCCTGCTTATACGCGGCGCTGCTAACGCGTTTTGCAGCGCCAGTAAACTGAGCGTTGTACGTACACTGCATGATGTGTGCGCCCACAGAAGGACCGCCACAGCTGCACAGCACGTCTCGCGCAAGTTTGTTTGAAATATGCTGAGGGAGACACCCGCAAGCGCCTGTGGGATTTGCTTTTTAGTAGGCTTGTCAAAGCTTGGGCACGCCATTCCGAATGAATTCAAAATCCTGATGCTTAGGGTCCATGCTCTGGAGCTTTATCTGGTTTGTTTTGGCAGTGCGTTGGGCGTGCTCAGAGGACTTTATCGTCTTCTGCGAATGCAAGTCGTTTCATCATGTATGCATTAAAATGTATCTGTACGCCACTACGGAACAAAAGGAGAAGCTCGCAGCACTCTTGGCCAGTCGCAGAGACACCGCATTTACAAAGGTGAACTACGAGGCTCTCTATATTTTTCCACCAATGCTCTCTTTCATCACGCATTGCTCTAATTCATTAGTGCTTTTCCCAGTCATTTCCTGAAATCTGCTGGGATGCTTGCTCCCGCTTTTTGCCTGTTTTCTTCCATTACTATTTACCGTCCGAGTTTTTTCTCTTTTCTGCTCTGCATTTCTTGCGGCTAATGAACTGGGGGCGCAGAAGGTCCTTTATTGTAATGAGCGTTTCATCGGCTCAGCGTTTTTTTCCTGTGCAGCATGGTGCAGCCGTCTGGGAATACATTTATACCTCTCAGAAAACAGCGCTGGGGTACGCTCCACCTGAGGAAATCGCAAATTTCAGTTTCACCCCTGAGTGTGACTATGATAGATTTCTCAAGTCCTGGTGCACCTACAGCCTTAATCACTTGAGAACCCCTGGATGTTGTGGGACCAGCGCTACAGTCTTCCCTGTAATGTTCCAAAGAGGCCACCGAAAGCCTGCTAAGCGCACCAAATAAACATGTGGAGCTTTATAGGAAAACCTGGGTGCTGAGCACGTGCGGCGCACGCATATGCTTTCTGATAATTGCCTGCATGGGATGCTTTTTGTGAGTTTGCAGACAGCAGAAGCTGCTAAATTCTCTACTGCTGGAGCCGGCGCTGCTTGTGGCTGTGCCAAACGTGCTGCAAGCGGCGTCGTTTGCGCAGGTGGCAGGACTCCTGTCGGAAGAACAGAAGGCCACGACCCTTGGTAAGATACTGCCGCCAGCAATCCGGTGCGGGTGCACTGTGAAGGGAAATGGTTCGCCGCTGTCTGTGTTTTGCTTATGTGCATCTTTCTGGTGTCTGTTCATCTCTTGCTTTCCTGTGCTGCAGAGAAGCTTAGCACTTTAATTCAAAGATTTGTCGATAAGGAACTGCTAAGTAAGGCGTACGTACACCGCATTCTGAAGGGCTATTGCAGGTGAGAGAGAGTAAGAATCTGGAGCCAAACTGCCTGGGAATGTTAGGCATTAGGCCGGTTTAGATTGTCCATCTGTGCACTTTCTTGCCGCCGCCAGAGTCGTTAAGTGTTTATGCTGAAATTGGCCATTGAGCGGCTATGTTTATGTGGTGTTTCTGTTTGTGTGATGGCAGTCAGAAAGAAAACCGTGTCCTGGCTTTGTTTCTATCGTTTGTGCATTTTCGCGTATATTTGGATATGATCTGCTCAGTTTTTGTGTGTCTTGCATTGCGTGTGTTCTCTTCACCTTCTGTTGCAGTCTGACTGTGTGTTGTCTTCGGTTTTCAGCGTGGCTTCCGCAGAAGAGCAAGGCGCTATCTGGAAAACCGTCTACGAAGGCGCCCTGCACCTGGCCACAACCAAGGATGGCGTGGAGGTGAGGCCCGTAGCAAGAGACGCTGCGTATGCAGCTCAAACTTGTAACTACTATCTAGGGCAACATGAAGACACAAACGCATGCATGCACACTGCACTCTTTACTTTTAGGTGCTCACTTTGCCACGGTATGGAGCTCGTCTGCCAAAGGTATAGAGCTGAGTGCTTAGGGCGTATTTCCGGTTTGTTGCTGCAGGCTCTGTGCTGCATGTTGGGCTTCGCAACGGCCAAGGAGCGCAAGGGGTTTGTCAAGGGTTTGAAGCAACATTGTGTGGCGTTCGCTACCAATGCGGTGGATTGCGTGCTGCTGCTGCGGCTGCTGTTGACGGTGGACGACACAAAGCTCCTCAGTGAACAGATTCTCAAGGCACGGCTGCATACAAGGGACAGGGGTTTCTACATATTTGCAGACAGCTTAATAAGTACTTACACGGCGCACAAGTGTTTTTTCACTTACACAGATAACGTAGTTATCTATCTGTGCTTAGTGGTGCGTGACTCCAATTTTTGATCTGCGTCTCACGTATATGAAGTAGCTGGTTCCGACATGTTGCTTCATCTGTATTACTGCAAGTATTTGCTGGATGCTTGTAAGCATACAAAGAGGCCAGGGGTTTGTTTCTGTCGGCATTGTATAGTGGTTAAAATGGGCAGTGGGTTGCCGGGCATTTGGCTTTGTGTATACTTATCGATGGCCACGGCTTCTTCATGTATCTCAATGCATTACATACACCTCTTTGTTTCCACAAAGGCGTATCAGGCCATCATATGCCTGCTTGTACACGCATTCACAGATGAGTACTCACGCGCACAAGCGCACAATCGTCTTTTGCAATATACATATATTCATTGCATGCGCCTCTCTCCTACTAGGACGCCGTATGCCCACATAAGCATTCCTGTACTTTAGCTGCAGATAATCCGACGTAACGCCCTTACCACATCTACATACTTTGATGAGTGCAATTGCACACAAAAAACGCGTGCATTTACAAATATCTACAAGGGCTTGCTGCGCATATTATGTTCATGTTACACATGCACACTCATGTTTTCGCGTACGATATGGATATATATAGGCTTGTACATGTGGTATGTACGTATACGAGAGGTTGCTGGTGTCAAGTTTTACATAGCTGCGTAGTTGCCGTGTCTGTCAGTGTATGGCGTGCAGCGCGCAGAGCACAGGAAACAAAGGGCGGGGCATAGGGCTGTGATTCAAGTGAGCAGACTTGATTCGCTTGGTGTCTCTTGTGATTCATTCATGTTAATTGCTGCAGGAGATTCTGCCAAAGTCCCTTGATTTGGCGTTCGACCCCTACGGGCACCTGTTGCTGCTCCAGCTACTGCAACAAGATGGTGTGTGTAGGCAGCTGCCAACGCACTATCAGGCCCTTCTGTCTCTACCCTCGCCCACCAGGTACTCTCCACCTAGCAGTAAAAGCGCATAACACCAGACCTTTCGTTGACAATGTGCTTCATTTGTTGCTGCTGCCGTTTCTTCTTTCGCATAACAGCTTTTATCCGCTGCAGCTGTATTTGCATTACCATGCCGTCTATTTTGCATCCATCTGTGTGCAGGTGTGCACCTTTTCGTGTTGCTTCTTTGTCAGCAACGGGAATCACTGTGTCTGCCTGCATAGTGTCTTTTACACCACAGATATGGCGCCAGATATCCCTGTCAATCTTCGCGGTTTCTTACTTTCTGGCCGTTACCTCGTAACTCGCATTTTTTGGATTGCCATTTTACTGCAGCCTCAAGTCGCTCTCTCAGCGGTTATCGGAGCTGCGGCCAACTATTGCATCTGCCCTTTGTGCTGCATTTGAATCCATCCCAGTGGAGGCAACAGCAGGCCAGCGTGTGGTAGGGGATCTTCTGCGAGACAGTTGCGCCTCGAAAGTCTTATTGCTGCTTTCGTCGCTCCCTGAAGGTAAGGGGTGACAGACAATACAGAAGACAGGGCTGCTGGCAGTTTTGGCGCTTCCAGAGGCGCCTTGAGACTGTGTCCTCCCTGTTATATTCACTGGAGGCTGTCCAGCCAACATGTTTAGTTATTTCTTTGTTTTCACGACTACCCACAGGAGAGACAGCGGCCCTCAAGGCAATGGATGCCCTTGGAGCTGATCTCAAGCGGGAGACACCAGAGCTACTTAACAATCCGTAAGTTGATTTGCACGCACAGCCACTATTGCCTAGCTGAGTGACAAAATTTATAAAGCTGCGTAGCGGGCTATCAAACTTGTGCAAGCACAGACAGAGGCGGAGAGAGGGAACCAAAGTAGTGGGCAAGAAAGTGAGCCACACGGAGAGGCTGCAGAAGAGAAATTAAGGGGAAGCACAGGAGAGAATGACGTTCGAGACAAACAGAAGGAACGGGCAGAGTGATGAACTGACGCAGATTGCAGCGGTAGAGAAGAGGAAGGAAGAGCACGGCACAGCACAAGCGACAATAAGGCGCATTCAAACGCCTTCCTACAGGCCCCACACACTTCGCGTAAGCATAATCTATTGTGCCGTTCTGTTCTATACATCTGCAGAGCATCTCAGCGGGCCGCCTGTGGCCTAATTAAGTCAGGAAGTCCAGCTGTATTGTCGCGTGCTTGGTCCATCTTTGAGTCTCGCCTATCCTCTGCCTTGGAGACAAAGGGAGTGTTCGTTGTCTCGCGAATTCTCAAGACGGCTGCGGAGACGAAACAGACGGACATGGAAGAAGAAGTAAGGCAGCACAGAGAATGGATCGACCGGGAGTAGCATGCAAGAAGTTTAGCAATAGACAATAAAGGTAGACCCATAGAGCTTGCATTTTGAAACCGGACGAACGTGCATCCACCCTCTTGCCACCACAGGTGAGAAGGCGGCTGGACGAGAAGACACTAAGCGCCGCGGAGGCATCACTCGCAAAGTCAGGTGCGCAGTCAGAGGATCACTGTTCGGGCTTTACGTTATGAAATGCAGGCATGACGCCTCGAGGACACTTTAGGTTCTCGGGGTCAACACGTGGAAGCCTGAAAAATGCTGTATTTTCTCTCCCATGTGTTACTTACTTTTGGATTGTTATTTCTTTTACTGTTCATATTATTGTTCTTTTCTTCGGGTGCGCTTGTGTTTCAGCCGATGCCTCTGTCTTCACCGCAGCCTTCGTCAGTGACTTTCTCTTTACCAACACTAATTGGCTTGCCGCTTGCGCCTACATCTGTATCTTTTCAGGGTCACCCACTACGGGGCTTCAGCTTCTGCGGAAGGATTTAGGTCTCTGAAGGCTTGGAAGTATGCACTTTAACCGCAGCATGACAATGCAAAATTGGAAGGAGGGGTAGTGCTATTATTTGTTCCTGGAAAGTCCAGCTACAGGCCGAGCGCCGGCGCCTGATTGGCTGCATTTCTGTTGTAGAAATGAATAAGAATGCTTACCTTTGTCTGCCAATACTGCTATTCTGGCAGCATGCGAAGGGCGTCCTTGCAAATGCTGAAGAGACCAATTTTTTGGTGCTACCCAAAGACAGTCTTCGTGGCGAGGATTTAGTATGTTTCTTTTAAGCGTGGCCTCATGTAAGCTCTGTTTATTTCTCACTCCTGAAACCAGTTGAAATTCTCTCCCCGAAGTAGACGAATTAATTGATAGAAGAAGACAGCCGCCGCTTTTCTTGGCGCAATTATTGAAGCCACGTGCTAACTTGCTTTGCGTATATTGAGTGTCTATCCGGCCTGTGGACCCGAAACAGCGTGCGAATACGTATGGGCCTAGCGCCGGAGCCCTAAATCGTGATGCCACTAGTAGGAGCTGTGGACATATTCGGCTCAGTATTGGATTAGTAGATACTTAAAGCTGCCTGAAGAGGCAGAACCACAAACTACCCTGCAGTAGGAAGAGCTTCGAGTCCACGGGAACGGAGAGGTTCCACAAACAGTTCAAATGCAGCGAGGACTATACTTCAAAATGCATCATCTCTTGAGTTTTACTCGCCATACGGCAACTGGAGACGTTTTGGGGATGCAACGTTTTATTTGCCGGCTTGGGTTTTATTTCGAGGACCTTATTGGTCTTACTGTCTGAAGTAAATATGGCTACCCTCCGCCAGACGCAACTAGGTAAGCCGCTGGGCACCTCATCCCACCTGTATCCGCTGCACTTTACTGGCTAGCTACGGCTAAACCCCGTGACTGCGAAGTTGGTTCCTCTGATCTGCCATGATAGCAGAGTTCCGCCTCCGGAGGAACTGGGGATCTGCCGTGTGGAGTTATCCTCCTGCCATATTGCTCTCTCAGGCACATCAGGCCTCAGGTGGCAGGGCACTGCTCCACCGTGCCTCTAGCTGGAGATCAACGAGGGAAACAGTATCGTGTGCGTGGGCGCACGTGGGTCCCTAGTAATTTTGTCTTGTCTGCTTTCAGTGTCTCCACTGCTCCTGCCACGAGTTGTGGGATATAACAGATGGAGCAATTCCAACGCAAAAAAACAAATCTATTTAAAAATTCGTTTGTATTCGGCGAAAAGTTCGTCCTGTGGACACCGTCCTGAGCGCTCCATCTCTGGCTAGCCAGGACTGGAACGCATCTAGGTGTCTGCCTAATAGCAACGGTTCACACAAGCCATGATTATAGGAAGCCGCACTCAAAAAGAGCCTTATTTACTTTGTTTTGGCAGAAAATAAATGTTACTGCTTCAACGCACAAGCCGCGCACAGCCTGCGCGCACCGCGTGGCAGACAATCGCCGATGCTTGAGGGGACCCTTCGACTGCCCTTGTGTTTGTTCTGTTTTACCCCAGTTCTTCTCAGCTTTTGCGTTTATTACGTCAATGTTTGTTTTTGGTATTCTTTGAGAGCAATTTAATTCTTTCAGGTGCTCATTTCTATCCCTTTTACATTGAAATTTACTTCCTAGTCCCCCTGCCACTCACACACAGCAAGTAGTATTCGCAGGCGTATATTTGAAGCTTGGGGAATGTGACACTGCCTCCACTTTGCTATTTTCAGTGTAACTCCCAGCGAATTGTTTTTTTTATTCTCATTTTCGTACTTCAAAGAGACCTGAGTAGCAGGACCCCTACCGCCTGCAGCCGCTCGATCCCTCAAAGAACATGCGTTCCTCACCGCCACCCCGCATTCGCCATCGAAGGCTTACGGCCCTCTCTGTCTTGCTTTTTGTACTAGCTACCTTTGTTTGCCTGTCAGGAGAGGCCCTTAGGTCCAATGAAGCCCCTAACCTCAGCGTCCCAGGCGGGGCGCATGGGCATCGTCACACACAATCGGTTCAAGTCTCCTCAGAGCCTGTGAGCGCTGCAGAGCTTAGCGATGGCGACAGCACAAGCAGCAGTAGCGCTACTTCGGAGGCCATGGCTGACGTGAAAGAAGCCCTTGATCGCGCTGCTGCCGGGGTGTCTCTGCACTTGCCGTACTCGGATGATTTCAAAGATGCTCTCGCAGTGCACAAGGCCACAGGCATTTGCAAGCCCTGGACGGACCCGGAAACGAATACGGTAAGGACTTTTGTAACATCTCTCCAGTGCGCTCAGCTGGGAGACACTGCCGCTGTTGCGTGTTCCTGTTCTTGCTTGTGGATGAATGTGGGTGTTTAAGTGATTTTGCATGTGACGCTGCATTCTCAGTGTATCTGTATCTACTTTCTTGTTCCACAGTTATCTTGAGCTGCGTGAGTATTTTTAGAAGGCGTACATAAGCATATTTGTAGTTTCATGTCTTCCAACAGGCTTCTATGATTTCAACAGGTATGTTCGTTTGCATGCCCACACGCCTACACTTTTTGGGGCTTTTACACGTGTGTGAATACGTGTGCACGCCTGCACTTGAAGAATCACCTACATCCATGCATGAACACAAATTTACTGAAGTAAATGTCCCAATGTGCTTGAAAAATACATAATTTCCCGTGCCACAAGCGAGGCGGTGACTACTGCCTTCAGGAGAAAAGCATGTTTATCACGGCGGAGCGATGTACTACGCGTGCGTTCATGTGTTTACTTGCGTTGACCGAACAAACCCGGCTCCTGGGACGATTGTTCACTCCTGTTACATTACTGTTACCTGCTTCTCTAACTGTGCCTTCACTCCAAAAGAGGAGCATTTAGGACGAAAATCACGAAGGAGTCAGATAGTGTGTATGTGCGTATGTGTATGTGTTTGTGTGCGTGTGCGTGTGTGTGTGTGTGTGTGTGTGTGTGTGTGTGTGTGTGTGTGTGTGTGTGTGTGTGTGTGTGTGTGTGTGAGTGTGTGTGTGTGTGTGCGTTTGTTTGTTTGTTTGTTTGTATATATATATATATGTGTGTGTGTTTGTTTGTGTATATATGTGCGTGTGTGCATGTGTATGTGTGTGTGGCGAGGAGGGGGTGTGTTGGGGAAGGTTGTGGTTGTGGGTGTTTTTGCGTGGGTGGAGCACTCTGTGTGTCTGCAAACGTCTTTATGTTTGTGCATGTGGGTGCGTGTGCTTGTTGTCTTGCGTATATGTTTTTGTCCATGTTGCGCAGATCTCAAGTGGGTTGTCTGAAGACGTAATGGTGCGTCGGCTGCAGCAGCGAAAGGACATGGACGAAGCACTTGATGAAGAGGAACTGGAGGATTTTCAGGAGGCCTTAGACTCAAACGACTCAGAAGACATTGCTGCTGCTGTGTGGGCCATATTCTTCAGGCCGTTACCCTTCAGCTGTGTTTTGATTGGCGTGCTAGTGCTGCTACTTTGGTTGCTGCTCTTTGTCCCACAAAGCTGTTGCGCACGCTGCCGCTGGGTGTGCTGCTGCTGGCCCCGCAAGCATATCACCTTCAAGGCTGGTCACAGCCTCGTGGTCCTCATATTGGGGGTCATTCTTGCCACCTGTTCAGTGTACATGCTCATCCACGGCCAAATGGCCGTGCATGAATCCATTAACGCCATGGGAGCTTCCAGCTGCTCTGCCCTGGAACTTGTGGAAACCGCCGAGTGGGGAGACCCGGAACTACAAGGGGAGGGTAAAAGCAGTGGCGACGGCTCCACGCCCCTTCTGGCCAAAATTCTATTAGCAGGCAAGGGCTCATTCCTGGGTGTCCGATCTCTGTGGGCGGCAGCGGAGGGCGTGAAGCAGCTGCTGTCAGCGGATAGCAAATACAACCTGGCAACCCTAATCAAAGGAAAACTGGGAACAGAAGACACTGTGGAGGACAAACTGGAGGTAATTGATGAGTCGAACTCCGCCTTCCAGTTCAACATAACAAGCTTTCAAAGTGCAGCACAGAAACATTACATGAAGAGCCTCTTTGCTGAAGCCGTCAGCAAATATGGCAACAACTTTTATGACCCATTTGTCTCCGGCGTAAATAGCCTCACTAGCGCTGTCGATTCAGCCCTGGCAGCAGCTCCCCTGCCATCCCTGGACCTCACAAAAGCCGTGGACCTGCAGGGCCTCGAGTCAGGCACCTCGCATATGCAGCAGGTGGCCGTGGACGTCTGTGACGTCGCTTCTCCTGTGGCTGCATTGGTCCCGTTTTTGATCTGGACAGAAGCGGCGATGCTGCTTATCGGCATCGTTTGCGCAGTTGTGGCTCTGGCTTTCTTTTTCACCACTCACGGCCGTCGGAGCGCTACCGCAAGCGGCCTCTCCTGGGGTATCATCCTGCTGTTTGTTTCGCTTGGGCTCATCACTACCGGAGCCCTCTTTGTCGCTTATTCCGTGGGGGCGCCGCTGTGCAGTGTGGGGTCAAAAACTCTGTGGAGTGAAGATGGAAGGCACGGTGTGTATGACGAAGAGACACACAGCGCAGACAAGAGCGAGATAGACCGCTTCTCGGTCTCCGTCGTAGGCGAGTCTGGCTCCATCATCAAGGAGTGCGCCAGTCACGAGAACTATAACTTTCTTGAAGCAGCAGGTCAAGAGTTTCTGATCACTGAAGCTCAGGTCCAGCTAAATAACTCCCACCAGGCCCTCATCAACGCCCTACCACGATACCAAACATTCGAAGTCGTCACCCGTGAGCAGGAACCAATATCTGCTCGAAAGTCGATGCGCGAGCACATTGGCATAGGATCTACAATCGAAAAGCGAAGGCAGAAGTGCCTTTAGTCAGCAGCCGATGCTAGTTTACACCTTCAGGCCGTGGTTCGGAGCTTAATTTATAAGGTCAAGACTCTTAAGATTTTGCTCTCTGCATTTCAAACTCAGCATGCTTTTCAGAGCAAAAGGCTTTGGTTTAGTTTTGGTTGTGTTTGCCGCAGAAATTGAGCAGATCCAGAAGTGGGTTAACGAGTTCGGCTATTTGGTCGTTTATGATACGGATCTCATGGAGAAGGATCCCAACTTGAAGCCTCTGCTTGACACATTTCCAGAAGTCCTCAGCGTGGGCATTTTTTTACCAGGGCTGCTGCATTCGCTTCTGTTTGCTGCCACTACAGCTAGTTTGCGTTCTGAGTATTCGTGGGTCTGCCAGGATTTAGCACTTTTCATGATTGCTTCTTGAGGACCGAGACGTATATTCACCTTTCCTGCAGCCTCTTGATCGCTAAATCGTAAAGCCTGAGGCTTTGTGAGGGCCTGTATATGCTTGTCAGAGCGGAGTTAATATAAGTACACGCACAATAACTAATCTCAAGGGAGTTCAACAGAAAGTGTACGGCTTGGCGGACATCAGTGCCATGTTGGCCCCCGCAGCGTTGGAAGGCTATAAACAACTGAGCACTACGCTGACCATCACTGCGCAGTACCCTGATGAAAACGATGAAAGCTTCAAGAAATGGGTAAAAGAAATACAAGCGAAAAAGGTGAAGCTCGTGCCACTCCCGCAAAAAGCAGAGAAAGCTAGGTGACAAGACCTAAGCAGAGGATTTTTCAACAGACACGAATCAAACACACAAGAAATTCCTCCTCAGCACTTAGCTAGGGCCTGGGGCGTTTACGTTTTATGTTTTGGATCTGCAGCAATCGGAGCTACTTGCAGCGAAGGATAAGGACTACCTAAAAAAGTCAGCTGCGTATGCGCAGCAGATGCGCAATGCCGTGCTGCTGTGTAAACAAAAGCTGCAGCTATTAGACGAAATTATGCCCTGCTACCGATACTCAAGCGACGGGCAAGCCAAGCGCGGCAACTGCACGGGCAACGAGATGTTCGGCCAGCCCAAACTCGGCTCCTGGAATATTATCGAGCAATCTGCGTACTACCTTACCGTCTCTAGTAAGTAAAACGCAGCACAGCCTCTCTCATCATAGCAGCCTCCGCACGGGCAACTGCACGTACGTCGTATCAAATAAAGACGCACAAAGACCAACTGCACTCGGCCAGCAACTCTTCTCATGCAAAGTGTGCAAAAGACAGCAGCAGCATCAGCAACAGATACTGTTGGAAGCGCAGCGGGACAACCAGCAGAAAAAAACAGCAAAGAAGGCAGCAGCATCATAGACGGCTGCGCAAACAGCGAGAGCACGAGCAACAACACAAAAGCAAAAGCTTCCGCAGCAGCACAAGCAGCATCAGTAGCAGCAGCATCGGTGACAGAAGCACCATGAGCAGCAGCAACAATGACACTGGTAACAGGGGGTTGAAGGAGTAAGGTTCCCAGGTTGTGTGTTCCCTGTGGGATGCCGGACGAATCGAGGCAGCCAAATAGCTAAATACAATAAGTGACGAGCGGACACGCAGGCAGACACAAAAGCTGACCAACAGTGACAGCGATGAAAAGCAGGCATAGTCACAGATATGCATGCATTAACAAACAGCTTCGGACATCCGCACACCCATAAAGAGACGAAGACACCACAGTTGCACAGAGGTACAGCTCGGTAGGTTCATAGAAACAGTTGCACTGCGACTCAATTATTGTCTTGTCAGGCCGTTCTTTCAATCAGACGATGCAGTTCGCTTCCTCACACACTAGTAAGCATCTTGTCCTTTACTCCATTGACCAGCTCCCATCTCGCGGCTTTGCGTGCCACCATGTTTTCATCGCGTGTGCCAATCTATTGCTTCTAACTCTCTGTATGTTTCAGTGCCTCGTTCCTGCCTCTCTCTCTTCTTCGGTCTCTGCGTTCAACAACCTGCGTTGCTCTGCGCACAACCCAACAGTTTCTCCTGCTCCGTAGCTACTGGAATGTTACGTATACTACCGCATGTGCATGCCTGAAGCTTGAGAGCTTCAGCACCGGGCTTTCCTTCAGCGTTGAGTGCACAGGCCGTAGGGTTGAAGGTAAGGGGCTCATGGCTGTATCACTTTGCTTGCTGTCTTTCTCTGCCTGTTCATTCGAAGTCGACTACATCAACGCACTTTTTGCCCTCATGCAGAAGGTGCTGAAAAATCTCTCGGACGCTATGAGCTGTTCCTTTGTGAGAGAAGGGATGATACAAACTACTTACTTTGGCTGCTACGAAGGCGTAGATGCAGTTTGGAATGTGAGATAAAGCACAGAAAACAGGAACTGAAAAAAATGCATGGAACTAGCAGATACACGTAACGAGAGACAGGCAGTACCAAGCTAAATGCAGAGGGCAGGATCTGTAGATGGATACGGCAAGGCACCAAAAAGCACGCAGGTGTCGCTGCCTTTTTTGTGTCTGTTGCTTGTATTGTCCTGAAAGACACCAACAAGCACACAGGTGTCCCAGTCCTGTTTGTTCTTGTAGCTTGTATTGTCCTGAAGGCCCAGCTGCTCAATTTTTTTGCCCTGATCTGTATGCACGGTATTGATCTCTGTGACTGTTTTACCTGCGCTTATGCTTATTCTTTCTTTTTTGGGGGCAGTCTTCGCGTTTCGTTTTGGTGCTCGTTTTTATGCTGGCAAACCCCCTCACACTTTTAAGATGTAGCTCTAAGAGGGCGTCATTTTTCGTCATCACTATCTTCGTCTTCGTCAACTTGCGTGCTAAGTGGCGTGGATGAAATTTGGATGAGCCGTTGTGTCATTCTAGCTTTCAAGCACTATCTCTGCAAAGTAGTTTTTTGCTTCTGTCCTTGCATTGCCAGTGGGTCTACCTTGTCTCCCTGTGCGAGACTACTACTCCTTTGTGTATCTGTGTGCAGCTGTATTTGTGTGTTTTCCGCTCAGGCTGCAATGCTGCGTTTTATCGGCCAGCTGTGTGCAGTGCTCCTGGGCCTGCTGTTCTTCATACTTTGGCGCATGCAGAAAGACAACAAGATGCTGGAAGAGGAGCCACGCGAAGACAAGCAACATCTTCTGAAGGCAGAAAGGGCCCCAGAGGTGTTCGATCAAACAGGGGAGGATTCCAGTGCCACCGCCAAGGACAGAGAGCAGCCCGTCGTCGAGTCCAGCTCGATGTGGGCCTGAGGAGAATCTCGTGATAATGCTGCCATTTTTGTCTTGCTCATTTTGCCCCTCGCTGTCGCTTTGCTCTCCAAACAAACGTAGAAAGGGAGATAAGACCGAAGACTGGCGAGCTGCATCGCCGCCCGAGTTTTCTGAAGAGCTACAAGAGGTCACCCAGGCGATGCGAATCAGGGCGAAAGGGAAAGCACCAATGATACTGCCCAGAGAAGAGCAGATTAATGGGCTTGTTCGCATATGTGGGGCGCTCCAAGCAAGTGTGCATGCACTTTATATATATGTACCGTATACATGTCCATAAGCCTACATATACATGAATATCAGTGCACCGGCACAATTCCATATTAATTTCCAGGCAAAAATATACGAGCATACCAATGCGCATCCCCTTTCATACACATTTACCGATCCATGCGCATGCATTCACACTTCATCTAATCAGCATTGATACACATTCGTTCAGGAGTTTGGAAGTGCGTTCCTCAAAATACAAGTGCAGAACACCCAAACGCAATTAAGGAAAAACGTAGAACTTGTATCCTCATGCATGTGCAGTGAGCTGTAGGCTTTTGCACAGCGGCATGGAGACGACACAGTCACATCATGAAATGTATGTATTTGTATTCGACAGCTAAATGATTAGTAGTTGTGCGTTACCTGCTCCCCGCCTTTCTTCCCGAAAGGCTCTCAGGAGAGAGATCGCACTCGGGTTGTGCGCATAGTACACCCCGGCAGCAGGAAGCTGCGCCTACACGGCAGTTGGCCACACTTGTAGAAATATTCCGAGTAGGGCTCAAAGCGGGGAAGGTGGGGACGGTTTTTGTAGTGTATTCGCAGGAAATGTTAAGCCTGCAGATGCGCAGCGAAAGGGGGGAGCAAAACAGTGCATTTTCAGTGTTAGGGGGCCTCTCCTGATTGTCCGTTCTGTTTGCCTCCATCGTTTTATCAACTATGCAGTCACAAGCTCGTTGCATGCCAAGCACGTCTCCAGTGCTTCTTTGTTTGACATGGCTTTCTCACTTGTGTCTCTGTGTTGCGTGTCGCTCTATTATTCTTTCCCTATGCTGGTATTTTGGAAATTCGTGGCTCCGATGCGAGGGCAGCATTTGTCTTCCTTGTGGTCCCCTGCCTTTGCTTGCACCTCAGCGTGAAACTTTGTGAACCAGTCCTTGCTTAGCCTACCATGCGGAAGACGATTGCAAGGCACTTAGATCCAAACCAACCGTCAAAACAATTTGCGTGTTTTGTAATCTGGGACTAGGGAAAGAACACTTAGCATGGCAAGTCTCAACACAGCAGGCAGCTTCCCGGGCTGTTCACCGCAACAATTTAGCTGACCACGCTGATCCTATGGTATGCCTGCTGCTTTCTCTCTGCGGGCTTCCACTTTATATCCGTAGTCCGCAAAAAACGCATGGTCCTTTAACTAATAGGTATACAGTTGTTCGTTCCCTTCCCTCTCAGTTTTAAGCCTCAGACGCTTATTGAATATAAGACAGAGATAACAGGACGCGGTTAGTTCTAGCTGCAGAGAAGCACTCCAGGGCGCATTTGGAACCCTCTGCAAATGACAGTGTACTCCTCAGCTCTTTTTCATCCGGTACTGCTGTTCGTATCCTACCCCGGAACGCCGAGTGGAGCAGGACACATCACTGGTAGGGCTCGGTGTCGCCATACTGAAGGTAGACTACTCGGGCAGCTCAGAGTGTTACCTCGAAGTAAATGACCTCGAGGGAAGTCTTCGTAGTGTACACAGCACTGCTAAAGCAACTGCCTCCTCAATAGCGCGTTGCTTCCGCTTAGTACCAGTCAACTCTCTCTGATCATCTTCCGCGTCTAAAATCTAAATCCGGCTGCCATTAGCTACTGGGTCGTTGGGGCTCACGACGGCTCGCTACTCAGTATTGTTTAAATAAAAACAGTACATTTGGGTCTAACTAATTTTGCATTTGTCAAAAGAAAACCATATGCGAAAAACGGCATCAACCGCCGACACGGTCTTCACAAGTAAAGGCAGACTCTCTTGCCAACTACCACCAACCCTCCCGTCAACAGCAACTGCTGCAGCAGCAGCTACTCCTGCTGCAGCTACCGCAAATTCCGTAACAACGGGCTCGGTTCACTACTGGCGCATTCTGTGGGCGTCTTGCTTGTCTGGCTGGCTGTGCATTCATAAGCAAGCGCGTTGTGTTCATTTTCGTCTCATTTCTTTCTCCTATTTTTGTACGCCTCCTTCAGCTCCCAACAGAAACGCCGTAGACAACAAAAGCCCCAGAATGATAAAGACAAAGAGATGGACAGCGAAACGACGACAACAAAGACAAATGCAGACAGCAGTGGCGGGCCACGGCGCGGCCATGAGATATCAGAGGCAAGCGGAACCAGCGATAGCGCACGCTGAGGCAGGAGATCGAATGAGAGAAAAACAAAATCTGCTGCTTTTTGCTGAATGCCCAACTAGGAAACTCGGATTAATAGATGTCCCGATTTGGAAGCTGAGGCCGGGTGACAGCGATCTGCCTCCCACCCAATCTTTAGATGTTCATTCCTTCAACCATCGCTGCAGCAGTGGAAGCCGTTTCTGTTGCCAGTCTCACGGCTTGCTGCTGCTGTCACCGCTGCTCGTGCTGCTGCTGTCGCCGTCAGCAGATGTGCTGTTGCTCTGACAAAAATACAAGCAAACCAAAGCAAAAACAGTTGGACCGCTGCAGCAACTCATGCTGCAGCGGTGGCTCTGCATTCCACACCCGTTCGCTGCGACTAATTGAATGCCTGCAGGTTCTTTAAAAACTTGTACATTCGTCCATGCGCACGCTTTAGTTCACGAAAAGCAATAAGCCTAGACTATGAGCTACAGCTTAGAATGAAGGCATGACAAGAGAGGCGTGATACCTGGCTGTAGGCTTGCTGTGAGACTTTCCACGAGAGTTCCTGTAGAGCCTTTACGCGAGAGCGAATTGTCTCCAGCTCGCCCTCGACTAGAGCTGAGCGCAACTCCTGAATGCGACTCTCTAGATCGGTTTTGTCCTCAGCAGATATTTTGTCCTGTCAGCACATTCAACAGACGGTGTGGGGAGAATACATTGAAACGAAACTAAGCCTTCCAAGCATATGACTAAGAATAATGAAGAAGAACAGTTCACTGTCTACACGATAACTTGTCAAGAGCGCAAACACGTAGGGCGAGAATTAACAAACGAAAAAACGCGGCACAGACATTGTCAATCAACAAAAAACAGGCGGCAAAACAACGGGAGCAAAACCCGGGAGCAGAACGAAAATTGTTATTCCTTCTCTCCTTGGCCTCCCCGTGGCACTAGGGTATTTCGTTCCAAATTCGTCTATATTGGCATCCGTATTCAGGTTCTGCGTCAGTGGGTGATGCCTCATTTCTGCAGTGACATCTCGTGTGCGTACTTTCAGGTCACTGATCTGCTTCTCCACGGAGTAGACGAGCGTCTCCGCTTCATTCTTGGCGGCAACTAAGTCCTTCTGCCTCTGGTCTTCGTCTTTGAACCTCTCCGCGTCTTCCACCATCTGCTTAATCTGTGCCTCGCTGAGTCCTCCACTGCTCTGAATAGTAATCTGCTGCCGCTTGCCTGTTGACTTGTCTACTGCACTGATGTTCATAATGCCGTTTGCGTCCACGTCGAAGGTAACCTCAATCTGGGGGACACCGCGAGGAGCTGGAGGAATTCCCACTAAATCGAACTGACCCAGCAGCTTGTTCGCAGAGGCCATTTCACGCTCGCCCTGATACACCTTGATGCCCACCTGCGGCAAAAGCAGTATCAGTGCAAGGAATAGATACTGCAGCACAAGCGGGCTAAGCGCTGGCAGCAGCAGGCAATGCTACGCACTGTAGGCGGCTGACGAAGAAGTAGCAGAAACCAGAGCGCTTGCAGCACAATTACGCGCAACAGCAGCAGCAACAACCAGAAGCTGCAGCAGAACAAGTAAGGCACAAACAGTCACAATGTCCAACAACAGCAAGCCCTACCACAAAATTAAAAGCGGTAGCAGCACATTAAATTACTAACTTGTGTTTGGTTGTCCGCGGCAGTAGAGAAAATCTGGCTCTTTTTGGTGGGAATGGTGGTGTTGCGGTTGATGAGTCTCGTGAAGACGCCTCCGAGCGTCTCAATGCCGAGAGAGAGAGGGCATACATCGAGCAACAGCAGGTCCTTGATCTCGCCCTTCAGGACTCCCGCCTGTATTGCGGCGCCGGCCGCCACAGCTTCATCCGGGTTGACGCCCTTAGAGGGCTCCTTGTGGAAAATGCTCTTCACCACCTCAGCAACCTTGGGCATGCGGGTCATTCCCCCCACAAGAATGACATCACTCAGGTCAGCCTTCTGCACCCCTGCGTCCCTTATGCATTTCTCGCAGGGCTCAATGCTTTGTTGCAGGAGTGCACCCACCAGCTCCTCGAGATGGGCACGAGAGAGGGAGACCTGCAGATGTTTGGGACCGGATTGGTCGGCGGTGATGAATGGTAGGTTGATCTCAGTTGAAAGCTTCGAAGACAGCTCGATTTTGGCCGTTTCCGCAGCCTCGCGTAGCCTCTGCAGAGCCAGCCTGTCCTTGCTAAGATCAATGCCCTCTTTCTTCTTAAACTCATTCACCAGGAACTGCAGCACCTTCTGGTCGAAATCCTCCCCTCCCAAGCTGGTGTTGCCATTGGTCGCCTTCACCTCAAACACTCCTCCCAGTATCTCCAAGATTGAAACGTCGAAAGTTCCGCCACCCAAGTCATAGACAGCTATGGTGCGCCCGTCTTCTTTTTCCATACCGTAGGCCAGGGCGGCGGCAGTGGGCTCGTTAATTATGCGGAGGACGTCCAAACCCGCTGAGGCCCAATACATACACAGAAGCGAAGGGATGAACGAGGCAGAAACAACAGGGCGCAAGGGTAACGGGCACAGGCACAGGAAGCATCACAAAGGCACACGCGAAGCAAAAACCGGCAAAGTGACACAAACAAGGAGAAAATGAAAAAAAAGACAGCACACACACTTCAAACAGAAAACAACTGAGCTGCAAGAGGCTAAAAGTGAAGCCCAGAACACAGCCACTGGTAGTCACAAGCGAGAGACAATCGCGTTCCAACAAAGGGAACAAGCGGCAAAACCCGTCCCTGAGACTGCCAAATGCATAAACAAAGTAGACAAAAACAACTAGAAACAGCTGAAGGAAGTCCCCGTTGCAGCAGACGAACCGATCTTCCCTGCGTCTTTTGTGGCCTGCCTCTGTGAGTCGTTGAAGTACGCTGGAACTGTGATAACTGCTTGGTTCACATCGCGCCCCAAATAGGACTCAGCAGTCTCCTTCATCTTCATCAGCACAAAGGCGCCGATCTGGGGAAAGCGCAGCAAGAGAAATAGCAGAAGGAATGGAGACGCAAAAAGAGCACACTGACACGAGCTCAGCGAAACTGCAGTAGAACCAATGACTCTCACCACTGCACTCCTAACTGAGCGGCTCTTGCCAGTCCTCCAACTTGTATGCTCCAAGCCCTATCCCCCAGGCCCAAACCCTACCCTCTAGTCCCAGACCATACACCCTAAACTCTTGAGCATGTTGCCTCACCTGTGAGGGGGAGTACTTCTTGCCCCAACCTTCAACCCAGGCGTCGCCATTGTCTGCCCTGATGACTTTATAAGGGAGAATCTTTCTCTCCTTTGCGATTGCCTCCTCGTCGAAAGACCTCCCGATGAGCCTCTTAGTGCTGAAAAAGGTATTTTCAGGGTTGGTGATGGCCTGCCGCTTCGCCACTACACCCACCAGTCTCTGGCCGTCCTTTGTGAAGGCCACCACCGACGGAGTTGTCCTCATGCCCTCGGAGTTCTCCAGCACCTTCGGCTGAGAGCCCTCCATCACTGCCACGCAGCTGTTTGTTGTGCCCAAGTCGATACCCACAACATCCCCCCGTACCCCGCTGAAGCCACGCCGGCTGCGGAGAACACAAGGGAAAGAAAATCTAAATTACTATCCCACTGCTCGCAGTCTGCTGGCTTGATCAAGGGAATGTGCAGATTAGTTAGGCACTGGAGAAAGGCAGCTGCTGCCGCAATGGGGCTACGATGCAGATCGCAGCGCAGCGCCGTGAGAGCAGTTTGAAGTCAGGAAAGGCCCAGAGCAGCACACACAGCAGCAGCGAGGGCAGCACGAAGGCAAACTGCCACACACACAGACAGCGGCACACCCACTAGAACACACACCGGGTACACAGATGCAACTCCGCTCTGCAACACTAGACTCTGGGCCTCAAGCATAATCACAGCAACACAAAAACAACACACGCCAAAATGAAACAACACACTACAAAACGGCCGGCAGACGGAGCCAAAAAAGCAGAGACGCGGCATCGCCACCAGCACCAGCCGTGCGACGACGCGGATGCACAAGCGTGCAAGACTAACCAATCCCTAAGCCATGCATATTTAATTAGCGTATGCGCGAAATTTCTGCGCTAGTGAACGCTACAGCCACCGCATGCCGACGCTGCAACAGTGTCGAGTGTAAGGGGCTTGCTGCTGCTCTTGGAAGCCCCCGCCTCTGGTAGATCGCGAAGGTTCCTCACCTTGCTAACGAAGACAGAGTGCCAACCGCCGCCGTACGTACACCTGAAAAAACCCCGTTGTTCCTTAGGGCGCCCGCGAGGCCTGCGGGGGCACGGCTGCGCGCCCACAGCGCCCTGGCGGCAGAGAGTGCCACTGCTCCCCGCATTTTTTGGAGGAAACACCACGAAATATAATTAAGTAAACTAGAAGCAACTGAATAGCAATGCAGAAAACCAAGAAAAGTCGGAGTTCCCGACAACACGCTACCCCCTTTGGTTACGCTAGGCTCCGTTGCACGCAGCCTGGAGAGCACGCAGGGTCTCACAGCTTCTGAGACCTTCGCCAATCTATTTAAGGGCTTTCCAGCTTACATATAGCAATAAAACAATTTTATCCTGTTTCCCATGTTTTTGACGGCGAGAATGAATCGAGGTATTGAGAAAGAGAGCTCACGGCAGACCCTCCCCACTCGCGGCAGACCCAAGCGTAGCTGCCCAGCAGCCCCACAGACCGCACCAAAGTGAGACGTTTCGCTGCTTGTTCTTTCCCTTTCTTTATATTTTTTTGACAAAAGTGTGTTCAGCCTCATCTGTTGTCTCACTCATTTACTGAGGGCAAGAAGTATCTACTGAACGCCCGTGATCGTGTACCCGGCCGCTTGGCGGTCAGGGGGCCCCTGCAAGACTCTGGGGGCCCTCGCGCCTATTTTTGCCGTATTTCTCTATATCTTGCTTTTTTAGAGAATTTGCAAACAGGTTGACACGGGTGAATGGTTCTGATTGAACGAGGCCCTCGACGGTATCCGTAATTGTACACAGAGGGTGCACAGGGGCCCCATTTCGCTTTTTTGGCTCATCCTCTGCATCAACTTTACCTGGCAGGTCTTTTTCATCTTTGTCTCCCAGGTGTTAGGCTGCTGGCCCTGCTCATCGTCTGGGCTCTGCGTGTTGGGGGATCCTCTGTCCCATACATTCTGAGGGGCCCCCGGGGGTCCCCTGCGGACCCCCATATATCTGCGTTGTCTCTGGGCCTTCCTCCGGTGTCACGTATCGTCCAGGGGTGTTGACCAATGGTCCGGCGGCGGAAAGGATGGAGGGGACCCCGGGAGGCCCTGCAGAACTTTGGAGAGGATGACTTGCCCATCCACATCCGCCGTGGGTCCCCTGAGTACACACCAATGCCACGCCCTTTGGAGCCCTTTTTGCTCGAGGCCCTAGAAAATCTCCCAAGGGAGGCTTCCTCAGACAGTTCGTCTGACTCGTCCAGTGAGAGGAAGAAGAAGAAGAGAAAGAAGAGACGCAGCCGATCCCGCTCTTTGTCCCCTAGTTCAAGTGACTCGTCCTCAAGCGACGGGCACAGGAGGAGCAAAAAAAAAGGCAAAAAAAAACACAAAAGTAAACATAAGAAAAAGGGGAAACACAAGTCGACTTCGCCGGATCACAGCGCCGCCGCTCCGTCTGCTGCTGCTGCAGCAGTTGCTGCAAGGGCAGCAGCAGGGGCAGCGACAGGCGACTCCCAGTCAGACGACAAGATCGTCATATTTGACAAAGCTAGCAGGACGTTTACTTCTGAGGCGGGCGGCGGTAGTTGCGGCGGTATTGGGGGCCCCCTGGGGGCCCCTCACAGTCTGCAGGGCTCCGTTTTTGACTTGCAGAACTACAGGAAGGCATTTGGGCTATCTTGTGGCAACTATACCTTTGTACCGGAGGGGGATTCCATGCCTGCTGCTGCTGCTGCTGCAGTATCGGCAGCAGCAGCAGCAGCAACGGCTGCGGGAGGCCCTGGGGGGACCATGCTGAGTGTCGGTGGGGGATCGCAGGGGGACAGGGGCACCCGGGTGACCCCCAAGACTCACCCTCACCTGTACTGGAGCTGCTGGAAGTGTGGGGCCCTCAATTACAAGACAAGACACCAGTGCATAAAGTGCAATCGTCTCTTCCAACGCTAGGAGACGCCGGGCGAGGGATAACAGCATACAAGGCGAACGGGGAACACGCCTACAGCAGCAGCTGTGTCGCTACAGCAGCGGCAGCATAGCGGCATTAGCAGCACTGCTGCAGCGGCTCCACAGCTGCAGCAGCAGCATCACAGCTGCATCGGCGGCTCTGCAGCAGCAGCATAGCCACAGCAGCAGCGTACCTGCAGTAGCAGCGTAGGTGCTGCGGCAGCGCAGCTGTTGCACCAGCACAGATGCAGCACGAGAAACAAGCAAATAAAACAACACAGAAGTGGACAGGGGCAAGGGTAATGAGACTGCGGTGGGGCCCATAATCAGTCCCCGCGGGCCCTCGTGGCCATTTGTTTGCTATACAACAATGCTCTTTAGATTTGTCCTTGACACAGAGGCGCAGAAACAGAGTTACAGAAGCAGCAAATCGCACAGAGTGAAAAAGACAGGAGCAGGCCGCGAGACAGAGTGCCAATTCATTTTAGTCAGTTGTAAAATGGGGGATTAGTATGCAGTGAGAAAGGTAGAAGATGTCCAAAAAGTCAACGGGAGAACAAAGGTAACGCACAGACAACGGGGAGGGGCGGACGCAGCAAATAAGTTGGAGAAACAGAATGCAGCAAACAGATAGGCAATGGGCGCAGACCAGCCGGTATAAAATGGAACAGTAAAGCCTGCAAAGAACTATAATAGGATCTGTGCGATGAGAAACGGAGTCAGAGAGGCTGCGAGCGGGCGTTGAGGAGGAAATAAACAGAGAGTCGAAAACTGGCGGAGAGGCAAAAGCCGAAAGAGACGGCAAAGAGAGAAACGGAGTTCGTTATTGAACGAAGTTCGACTTCTCGTCGAGGCAGTTATTTGGCAAACAATGCGGCGCCGCCAGGCACAAACTACCCACTACCACTCGCTGCGAAGGTTGGGCACACAGGGCCCCACTGGGGGCCGAAGCACACCCGAAAGCCCCCCGTAGGAGGCCAAAAAGTGGCCTGGGAGCAAGGCAGGTCCTCGAAAGCGTCGAGGCAACACGGGAGGCCAAGGCCGCTGGGGCTCCACATACAAGTAGCCCCGCGGTCTCTAATGGCCTACACCTGGGCATGCGCAGCAGCGCCTTCCTACGTTTGGGGAGCTGAGACACACAGAAGGTGCCATGGTCGCTGCTCGCTGCCGCGTAGATGCGGCTTACTGCTGCATGATTTGCTGCCTTTGGTGTTTGGCTCTTTTGCTTTCACAGTCAAGTCTGCATGCATTTTGCTCGGTTGCACGTATGCTTGTTTGCACGTGCGTTTGGTCTTTTAGGCTATTACGAGTTCCTCATTGGCATCATTTGGGGCCTCCGACAAAAACGCGATTTCGGTGGCCTCTTCCACCGCCTTGATGGCGCCACGGAGCCACCGGTAAACAAACAAGCTCTCACCTGACTCGCTGCTGCTGCTTCTGCTGCTGGGGCAACTACTGCTGCTGTTACTGCCGTTGCTGCTGTGCGGGTGTTTGTCGGGTGAAGCATGAGCGCTGCTAGCGGCACTCGAGGTCTGAGGCAGCAGCTGGGAGGCAAGGTGCACCAGCTGCCGCCTTCCCCACAGTGTGCGGTCTCTAAGTCGCTGCTGCTGCTCTGGTTTCTGCTGCTGTTGCTGCTGCTGCTGCTGTTTGGGCCCCACAAACGCTAGCGCTGGTAGCCACAGGCCCGCAGCAACGAGGGACGGGAGCTCCTGAAGAGGTAGACACAAAGGATCGCAGCAAAAAAGCAATCGCGGCTCGCCTCGACGGCATTCCCGCGAGTGCCTAGCAGCTACGAGCAGGCCTTACCCCTGTAGTCCAACAGCCACTTTCCTCAGAGGCCCCTTGAGAGCCCCCAGGTGACCCCGACGCCTCTACTTGCTCCTCTTGCTGCCGCACCCTAGGCGAACAGCACTGCCCAGCCAGCGGGTCGGCAGTAAGCCGCCAGAGGCGGGACAAGACCTCGTAGGCACATAGCTCCTGCTGCTGCTGCTGCTGCTGCAGCTGCCAGGGAAGAAGGGCCTTGCAGGCCGCGCGGAGGCCCCGCAGTCCTGGGTGCTCCGGCAGGCGGACGTCCCAACAGCAACAGCAGTCCAGGGACGAAAATAAGAAAGGGTCGGAGGAAACATTGAGGAGGCGAGCAGCCAAATGTTCAGCTGTCGAACAAGGGAAACACCACGCAAAAGCTTCCAATCTGCTCCTGCTGGCACTGCCACCACTGCTGCAGTTGCTGCTCTTAATGTCGCTGCTGTTGCTGCTGCGGAGACGGCGGCGAGAGGCAGCATGCAGGTGCTTCGGGGTTTCCTCTGTGCTGCGCGGCCTAAGAGGCCGAGACACGCACCGGTCGATCTGAACCTCGTCACAGCTGCTGCGGCTGCAGCTACTAGGGCTGGTGCTGCTGCTGCTGCTGCAAAGGTCGATGACCTCCTTCATTTGCATTTTTCTCGGCGTAGTGCTGCTGCTGCTGTTGTTGCTTCTGTTCTCACTGTTCCTTGAGGCCCCCTTCACATCGCTTGCGATTTCTTCAGCTCCCATTGCTGCCGCTACTGCAGGCGCTGCTGCTGTTGCAGTTGCCTTATCGGGGTGCTGCTGAGACTGCGGCGAAGATTCCAGCTGCGCCCCTGCCTCCTCTGCTGCAGCTGCCACTGCCGCAGCAGCAGTGCTGTCTCTGGGATGCAGCAGCAGCAACTGTACGAAAGAAGACCCGCGAGTTGGGTGTGGGCGCAGCATCAAATCAGCAAGTGAGACCACCTGCTGCTGCTGCGATTCACGCCGCTGGCCGGGTGAGACTGAAGCGCCCACTTGATGCTTCGCTTGGCGGCGGGAGTTTTCAAATGTGTCCTGCTGCAGCAGCAGTAGCTGCTGCAGCTGCGCTGCCGTGTTGGAGAGAAAGGCACTTAGGCGCAACCACCAGCCCAGCAGCAACAGGAGCTCCTGCCGCTGCTGCAGCAGTAACGATGGCGCTGCAAGAGACCCCAAATTAGAAAAGAAAGCGGACTCGACCAAGGCCTGAACAACAAGCAGCACAAAACACCCACTGGCTCCCCAGCTGCTCCTGCTGCTGTTGCTGTCGATGCTGCTGCAGCTGCCGCATTTTTTGCCCTTGAGGGTGGAAGGGCAGGCGGTGCCAGAGGCGGTAAGGCCAGAAGCGAATGCGGTGGGAACAGCTCGAGAGACGCATACACGCAAAAGCAGGCAAACCGCGAGACACGGGCACGGAGACAGAGAAGTGCGCGCATTTAGGAAGCGCCGTTAGAGAAAAAAGAGCAATTCAGCAGCATGCATCAGAAGCTGCAGCTGAGGTACAGCGGCAGCGCAGCCACCAGCAATAGAGGCAGCAGCAGCAACCTCACCTTCTCCTGGTTCTCAAAGTACGCCTTAGCTAGAGCAACCTGCAGCTCAGCAGCCGACAGCACTGACGCCTGCTGCCGCAGCAGCAGCAGCGCCTCCTGCTGTTGCTGGCTCAGGGGCCACTGCTGCTGCTCCCACTCCCCTTGGAGCTCAAGGCTTTCTTGAGGCCCCTGGGCATCTGGAGACCCCTCCAGGTCTCTGTGCTGCAGCAGCGGCAGAGCTTTGGTGCGCGCGCGCCTGCCGCGTGCTGCTGGTGCAGCAGCTGCTGCAGCCGCCGCGGCGCCGCCTGCTGTTGCAGCCGCAGCTGCAGCAGCTGCGGCCGCCGAAGCCAAAAGAAGACAGTCGTGAATGTTTAACAGTTTTCTGTCACAGGCATCAGACCGTAAGGCCCTCAGAAGGCGCCAGGCCTCCTCGTCAGCCCCGCAAATGAAAGGGGGAGCAGCAGAGCTGTAGTTCCGCAGAAGCTGTTGCTGCAGATCGAAAAGCCGTTGCAGCAGCACGCGGCCCTGGGCCGCTGCTGCATCTCTGCATTTTTTGTTGCTGCTGCCGTTCCTTCTGCTGCTGCTGTTAGTGAGGGCTTCAAATAAAGGCGGGTTTGCGGCTTCGAGAAACGAGCAAAGGCAACCGTGCTGCTCCCAGAGAGGCTGTGCGCTGCTGAAAAGCTGCTGCTGCTGCTGCTGAGCCTCTCTGTCTCTCCTGCTGTCCGCTTCTTCCCGCGCCCGCAGTGCCCCCAAATCCAGCAGCTGCTGGCTCACAGCCTCCGCCTCCATGTCTGCCGCTGCTGCTGCGCATGCAGCAGCGAATGCATTTCTCGCCGCAGCCAGCTCCTGCTGGCGCCGCGAGTCCTCCCGCCCTTGACTTCGTCCCTGCATTTGTTCCGTAGGCTGCTGCTGCTGCTGCTGCACTGCAGCAACTGCCTGCAGGGCCGTGTTGATAAAGCAGCCGTCCTTCACCAGCTCTGCCACCACCCATTTGGCGTCGCTGCTGAGAGAGCGACAGTCGAAGCCCTCACAAACAACACGTAGGGCTTCTGTCCCGCTGCTGTCTAAGGTGCTGCTGCCGCTTTTGCTGCTGCTGCTGTGCGGAGATGGTTCCTTCTTTAAAAAGAACAGCTGCTGCTGTTCCGCATCGAGGCTTTCCAGATCAATTACTTGCAGCTGCTGCAGCTGCTGCTGCACTTTCAAGGCCTGGCTTTCCATGCCTCTGCGTGGAACGAAGCAACGGCTGCTGCTGCTACAGGTGCTGCCGCCGCTACCAGCTGCAGCGGCCGCCGCTGTTGCTGCTTCGTTCTCTTGCCAGCAGCAAAAGGGGCACCGGTAGCGCTGTCTCTCCTTGCGCATAAGTCCGCTCAGCAGGCAGCGCCTCAGAGCCTCGATCTCTCGTCGTTGTTCTGACGCTCGCTGCTGCTGCGGCAGCTGCTTTAATGGGCTGCTAGAGCTACTGCTACAGGCCACGCGATGCTGCTGCTTCTGCTTGGAAAGGGCATGCGCGCTGTCCCCCACGGCATCTGCAGCAGCTGGAGCTGCGGAAAGGTTGCCAGGGGCCCCCGAGGCTCCCAGGCCGTGCAGCTGCAGCAGCGCCTCGCGTCTCTCTAGACGTGAGCCATGACGAAATATGCTGCAGCCTCTGCACAAGGGACAGGTCGGAGAGGCATTGCGGCTGCTGGTGCTGCTGCCGTTGCTGCTGTTGTTGCTGTTGGCCCTACGGATGACGGCAGTGCTGCAGTGTTTTGTGCTGTCGACGCTGTTGCTCTCGCTGCTGCTGTTTGTGGTATTCGCGTGGTTCCGCCTGCTGCTGCTGCTCTTGCTGGCGCTGCTACTACTACTACTGCTGCTGCTGTCGCTGCTATCTCTCTGGCTCCGGCTGCTGCTTCTGCTGCTGATTGTGATGTTGTCGCTCCTGCTGCGTAAGCTGTTGCTGCTGGTACTGGTACTGCTGCTGCTGCTGCTGCGTGCATCAGCAGCAGCACCACCGGGCGGCTTGTCCTCTGTCTTCCCGAGGCGCCGAGAACTGCAGTGACAAAGTCTAGTTCCCCTCAGGCTATACGGGCAGTGCCGCCCAGTGATCTCAGAGGAGCCTGTAGCAGAGCTCACCTTTCGAAGCAGCCACTGTTGTTGCTGCTGCTGCCGCTGCTGCAGTTGCTGCTGCTGGTGGTGGCGCTTCCGCCTTTTATGTGGTGCAGTAGATGCATTGCTGGAGGTCGCGGGAGCTCCTAACGAGACTCGTGGGGCCACTAACCAAGGAGGGCCTCGCAGATTGTAGTGAACGCGCTCTGTCATTGAGCTGGGCACCAGAAATGTGAGCGAAGAAATTTGAGGCACAGCCGCAAGCACGGGCAGGAGTAGAGGAACCCAGGGCTAGAGGAAAACAGAGACAGAGCCAATGGCAGATCAAAAAGTAGATAAAGCCAAGAAGCATATGAAATGCGGGCGGTCCAGTTGTCCTCAGGACCGAGGGAGAGACGAGCTCCAGCGCAGGGGGAGCAGCAAAGGCTGTTCCCTAGTGTACATACACTGCACGGGTGTAAATGCACTGCACAGTCCCTTGTGTTCTTCGGCAGGCCTGCGTTTCTTGGGCCTCTCAAAAGAATCTACAGAGCTGCCTACTCGCCACAAGTTACTGCAGAAGACCCTATGGGCCAAGAGACACTGCGGAAATAAGATACAAGTGCAGATTCCACAAAGGAAGCTGCACAGCGACAAGAAAATAGATAAACGCAACAAACACAGCAGCTAAACAATACCCCATCACGAAAGGATGCTCCCCGATAATCTCTGCTGGGGGCCCATGAGGGGCCCCATGGGGCCCCCAAGGGGCCCCCGTGTGTTGATCTATGGTGCGACCTTTGCTAATGGTTTGCTTCCTTCGTAGGTGACTCACAACGTAATCAAATGACTGCAAATGACTGAGCGACAAGTGCGGACTAATTTTTAGGTTGCTACTCCATTGCAGGTGCTTGTTAAAAGCAGCTCCGGTTATTGGGCCCTGTGGTGGCAATTGGGCCCTGTGGTGGCAATACGGACACCCCAACCAGAGTCCTGTTCCCACGAAGTCTGTTATCTTATTCGCAAGTCAAGTTTGTACTTTAATGCAATGAATTTCACGCACATGGTGATTCTATCCCCAGTTTGCCCTGTCTATACAGACTCTGCGCAACAGGAGAAATATGCTGGAGTTTCCTCAACACAAGTTTATCCAGCCTCGCCAGCTCAGTACGTATGTGCTGATAAAGCCTAAACTGTGGACTTAAACGAGCCACGGTGGTCAAGGCCATGGTTTTAAGCGGTATGGGCTGCTGCCCTGAGATGTTCTTAAGGTGGCCTCATGCAGTGGAAGGGAAATTTTCTGCATGTATAGCTCGCTGGCTGCTTCGTTTCCAAGGTGCTGCACACACAGAACATTGAGCACCTCGGGCGTACAGAACAGCCATACTGCATATGTTGCAACACCGCTACAGCGCGCCTCCGCCACAGCCCTTGCCTCCTTCCTTTTGCATATGTTTGTCTGCAGGTCAGACTTTGGGTTAAGTCGTCGATAGTGTGTGCACGGCCGCAACGGTGCTGTGGGCCCCGCCAGCAGGCACCAGATTGATCCACAGTGACTGGCGTCCCTGAGTGCAGTGTGAACCACCAGTGGAGGGCTTAGTTTCATCCTTGCTGAATAACGCACGCAGTTCCATTCGCGTGGAGATACACTAGTAGATAAACGGCTACGGGGTCTCGTATGAGCTTGTTTGCAGCAGTGGGGTGTACAGCTAGCTTAGCAGGTATACCTTGTGAGTCTGAGCGATTCTTGCGCGATTAGGCACTCAGAAGGTGCATCGACAGAAGAGAAAGTCTAGAGATTACAGCAGAACTTACTGAACTCATGTCCCAATGGCTGCCTCTGCACACAGACTGACCATATAGCCGCCTCCCACCAATAATATATCAACTTGCTCCAGCTTGCTGGAAGCCCTGGCATTTTGCCTTTCATCAGTATGCCGTCTCTGTTCTTCCCGATGCAGTTCGCCTCCTTGAGGCCACGAGTTGTCAGGGGTGACACTGGCTATTTATTCTCCGTGTTAGACGGTTAATCGTTTAGTCTTTTGATTGGAATTTTGATTATTTGAGCTGGCTGGCTATTTAGCTTCGCTGTTGCCTAGCTGGCTATTTAGGCTGAAAACTAGGAAAGGATTCGCGTTCGTTAACTCATGTCAAACAGAACATTGACTTATATCAAAACACACACAAGGTGATGCGCGCCGCACAGAGGTAGCAGAAAAGAAGCTCTATCTTCCCCTTGTCCTCTTCAGGGCGTAGGTGAGCCTTTAGCCCATTCAGCTCGGGTATCCCCAATGGCTGCTACTACTGCTGCTGTTACTGCCGTTGCAGTGGCCGCTGCTGCGGGCGGAGCAGCGTCTATACAGTCAGAAGGACGATAGTAATGTCTTCGCTAGGGCTTCTTCTTAGCTTGCGCTGTCCCAGCAGCAAATGCCACGAAGCCGCGTCCCTTCGAGAAGCCGTCAAGGGTACCCCTGATGCGCTATTGGGGGTCCCGGGAGTGGGGCCTGCTACTCCTACCGAGCAAGGGCCTCTGGGCCTCGCTCCGTTCTCTCGACATGGTCCTTGTTTCTGTTGTGTTCGTCCTGACCTGTCTGGAGAGCTGAGCTGACGTCACCGAAGGAACTCTTTGGCGGTCCCTGTTCGTGGTCTCCCACCTGTCAAGCCCCTCTCTGACAGTCTCCCCCTGCCGAATGGCAGTACGGCCCCTGCTCGGAGCGGCGTTGGGGCGCCCTTCTAGGCTTTGAGTGCTGTTCAAAAGCTGTCCGTTGAGTGTGAATCCTCTGAGGTGTTTCTTAGAGTTGGTTTGCGTCGACTGCAGTCTCAAACTGGGTTCGCCGGTTTGCTGGGAGTTCAGAGAAGTGAGCCCTGTCCTAAGCTTTAGCACTTTCACGCTGTCGTCTCTCCCGGTGGTGTCTGTGGCCTCTCGATGCAGATGCCGCTGCTCCCTGTGTCGCCTGATGCGCTCGGCTTCTCGCTGCAGCCGGTGCAAATAGGCGTCTTTGTAAAGGTGCCGCATGCGCTTCAGACTCCTCCTTACTTTCTTCCTGAACCAGTACACAGAGGCTGCTGCTGCTACTACCAAGCAGCACAGAACCCCCCAAAGCACGAATTTGTGTTTGCCGCTGAAGGCCCATCGCTGCTTCTGCTTATCCTCTTCGTTCTCGAATGGGAGACCCAAAAACCATGCCAGCCGCTTCTGCTTGGCCTTAGTCACTCCCGCCCTCTCCAGGTTCTCCTCACTGGGCGGCAGGCCCCTCTCCACCAATTTTCTAGCCACATGGCGCACTACTTTGATCTCTTCCCACAGGTCTTTGCGCTCCGCCTCAGACATCAAAGGAGTGTTCTCAACCAGCCGCTGGTACAATGGCTCCCCAGCATCCCCTTTCAGCATAGGATGCGGAAGAGCAAGGACCCCAGGAGCTGCATTAGGGCCACCCGGGGCCCCTGGGGCCCCTGGGGCTGCTGCCACAGGATTGATGGGCGCCAGAAGTCCAGGAGGGTTGGTCAACAGGTGACCTGTCTGCAGTTCAAGGGACCCGATGCGCACTAGTGGCTGCTGCTGCTGTTGCTGCTGTTGCTGCTGTTGTTGCTGCTGCGGCTGCTGTTGAGAGGGCGTGGCCCCCGCTGTTGCGGGTGGATGTCCTGGCTGTTGCTGTTGAGGCTGCTTTTGGCCCGCCGCCAGGGCGTCAGCTATCATCTTTTGGGTCTTTAAGGAGACTCCCGCCTCTACTAGATTCTCCGGAGTTGGCTCTTTGCCCATGCTTTTCAGCTTCAGGGCTGCTGCATGGGCAACGTGCAGAGCACGTAGCAGCTTCTGCTGCTCATCAGCAGTGCGGCTTCCCGCGGTCTGTTGCACCTTTTGTAATAGCTCGGGAGGTAAACTGTCGCCCTCCACTTCCTTGTTGTTGGGGACTGGGGATGCATGCTTGGCCTTCTCGCTTTTGCCTGCTGCTGCAGCTGCAGCTGCTGCTGCTCCTGCTGCTCCTGCTGCTGCTGCCGTTGACGAGGGCGAACTTGGTGCGGCGTGTTCCGTTGCCCCTCCGTGAGTAGCCTCCGCCGCTTGTTTCTGCATTTCTTTTTCCTGCTTCTCCCTGTAACAACGGCAGCGCCCGCATCATCAGTTGCATGACAGCATGCAGAACGTCTACCGACTTCGAGCAGCAGCAACAGCTAACACAGGTACGTGACAGCAGCAGGTGCGCCCCTTGAGCAGTAGAAACATCATGAACAACAGCAGCAGCATGAGTCGTTGTGAGTTACTTGTCAGGCTGGCATTCTTTGGCTAGCTGCTCTCTCTCTTTTCTCCTTGCCTCTTCTTTTTCCTCTGGCGTATCCCCACCAGGGCCTAATGGGTCATCTTCATCGTCCTCAGGCTTCTCTGCAAAGCCAGCAGCCAACCAGCTTGAAACCCAACCCACGGGGTGCCCTGTACCTTTGCGCATTAAAAATCGAACTGCATCAGCAGCAGCAGCAGCAGCAGTTGTGACAGCAAAAGAGACGGAAATATTCAATGGCACAACTTCTTTTGTTCATCACAGCACTACTGACTTTCACTTTCCGTGAGCCAACAAAAGCAGCGATAGCCCAGTCAAACCCAGAATTAGCATGCAGAGGCAGCGACTGCAGACTGGACAGCCACAGGAAGAAGCAGCAGCAGCAGCAGAAGATTCAGCAACAGCAACAGCAAAACTAATGAGCACGTGCAAGCGAACCTGGATTGTTGGAGTCACCACCGGAGGACTCCTCCTCGTTGCTCTCCTCTTTTTCGTTATCTTCGTCTTTGTCTTCTTCCTTGTCCTTTTCCTTGTCCTTGTCCTTGTCCTTGTCCTCGTCCTTGTCCTTGTCCTCGTCCTTGTCCTTATCTTTGCCCTTTTCGTCCTCCTCGCCTTTATCTTTATCGTTGCCTTTGCCTTCATCTTCTTCGTCGTTGCCTTTTTCTGTCTTTGCCTCTTCTTCCCCGTCCGCCTCTTCATCTTTGTCTGGGTGTGGCGCCTCCCCTGTGCCTTTGTCTTTGTGCGGGCCCTTCTGGCTGTCTTCGTGGCCGCCTTCCTCATCGGGTTCTTCTGCTTCTGTTTCCCCGTCCTTGCTGCCTATCTCATCGTGATCTGCTTCGCTTGGCTTGTGGCCGCCTGCTGCCTCATCACCATCACCTTTGCCTTCTTGCTCCGAACCGCCTCGCGCTTCTGTGACTTCCGAGGCTCCTTTTGCTGATTTTGCTTCTGCACCCTCTTCCTCTTCTCCTTCTTCGTCAGCGTCGTCGTCCTTTTGGTGGCCGCTGCCGCCTGCACTGCCCCCGCTGCTGTCTTCCGTGTCTGCTGCTTCGCCATCTTCTCCGTCCTCGCCAGTTTCTTTGGAACCCTCTGGACCCCCCTTCCCCCTTCTCCCTTTTTCATCTCCTTTGGCATCTTTTTCGGTCTCCTCATCTGCCTCTTTTTCTGTCCCTTTCTCTGCGTCGTCGTCGCCTTCTTCCTCCTCCTCTTCTGCCGTTTCGCTTTTTCCCGTCTCCACAAATACTGGGACCTAAAAGGAACCCGCAGCAGCAGCAGCAATAGCAGTGCATGTCAATAGTTGCATCCTCAGCAGGTTGCAGCTGCAGCCCAAGGCGTGCAGTGAAACCCCATATCCTTTAGCCCTTTTCATTTGGCTTTTTCAGCCCATTCAACTTGCTGGTGTTGATGATGCTGCTGTTGCGGCTGTTGTTGCTGCTGTTGCTGTTGCTGCTGCCGATCCCGGTGCTGGCAATGCCACGACCAACAAGGGCCAGCTCTTTTCAACCAGCGTGACAGCCCAGCATGTCACGAAGTAGCAACGACAGCAGTTACAGAAGTATCACCAGCAGCACTATAGCAGCAGCAGCATCACCCAGGGCAACAGCAGCAGCACGGTAAAAGCGGCGGTGTAATCTAACCCGTGGCCAGAGGTTCCCTCGACGGAACCTGCCTGGAATTCCCGCCTTAATAGCTTTGACGGGGTGCAGGCAAGTGCAAATTCTGCAACCGTCAGGTCGCAACATCAGTAGTACCAGCAGCACCACAAGCGCCAGCAGCAGCAGGTGACCTCTGCTTCGTCTGGAGTGTCTGTCTTTTGCCTGAGCCCTCAGAGGGTGACCTCTTGCCTTCCTGCTGCTCCACTTACAAAAAGAGCAACGGGGGCCCCCCTGGGGGTCCCCCGGAGGTGTTGAGGCCCCTTTGTGTCTCATGGGGCCCCAGGGGCCCCTTTTGCTCGTGTGAAGCCCTGGAGGCCCTGGCCGGCCATCTTCAGCTGCAAGAAGGGCCCCCGAGCGGGTAAGGGCCCCTGGGGGTCCAACGGCCCCCTGGCGGTCCCCGTGGGGGCCTGAGGAAGGAAAGAAGGGCGCCAGTTGTCAACGGGGCCCTACGACCTCTGCGCTGCAGGGCTTTGGGGACCCTGCAAGTTGGTAAAGCCCTGAGTATCTTGAAAACTTAAAAAGGGAGACCGAAAAAACCTCAATAAGACTCCTTGGGGGCTGTTTCCGGACCTGGACTCGCGTCAGGTCCATGGGCTGGTCATGGGGCCTCAAAGTAAGGTCCTGGGCATAGCTTGGGCCCGATACTCTGCGTCTTTGGCCGCAAACAAAGCCCAAGATATTGTCTTAACTCGTTTCCACTGAAGACACTGGCAATTGTAGGAGCTGGTGCAGATGCTGCTGCTGGTGCTTCTGTTGCTGCAAGCCGCCGCAGCGCCGGTTCCCGTTGGTGGCGGAGTGACTCTGCGGGCAGCTGCAGCGGCGAATTCACTCATCTCCGTGCCGTCTTCCTCACGTCTTCCTTTTTACTTTTAATCCTTTAAAATAAAACTAATTTTTTGCAGTGGAAGATCCCCTTGACAATATCAAGGCACTTCAGTCCCAGGAGACTGCTGTGCTGAAAAATCTGCAGCTGCTCCTGCAGCTGCAACAGTTGCTACAGCTCAGCAGCGCTAGCAACTGCCACTGGTCTGCTTATCTCCGGTGTTGTACCCGCTAAACCTTTTCTTCTTCTCTATGCAGCGCTGCAGCTGCATTGTGCATGTTTACCGCTTCTGCTGGAGGCCTCACTCTGAGGTACGAATCCTTGGCTGTCGTCGCTAAGCTGCTGCAGAGTATACACTTCCCCTGGACTTCTTTGAAATTCCCTGTCCGCGGTTGACTCAACAATTAGCGGCAGCGGTAGCTACTGCTCGTGCTGTATGCCTGCTGTAGCGGACAGCCATCAAAAGAAGCCCATAGCACGCCAGCAGCAGCAACGGCCCCACATACGGCAGCAGTAACGAACTAAAGTGCAAGACAGCGCAGCAGCAAGTCAAGTTGTGTTTAGCACGCCTCCGCTCACTGGTCTGACTAACGTTCCGCAGTACCTAACAAGTTCTGTGTAGGGTCAGCAGCTTAGAATTCTTTCGCGTATCTTTTACGTAGCTACACGGCTGCATCCCTCGTCTCAAATTTGCTTCTATCTTTTCCCCTCCTCGCTTTTGTTGTTACGCCTCCTTGCTTTAGTGCCTTTCTGTGTCTGTTATTTTCTCTGCCTGCTGCTGTTGTTTTCTCTTCTGTCCATTTCTGATTTTGCTCTACCTTTGTGTATTCCTCGGTTCGTCCCTTCGCCGTTACTCACATTTCGAAAAAATATCTAGTTCGATAGCTACTTAGCTAGCTAGCTAGCTAGCTAGCTAAACAGGTAGCTAGCGGTCAAGCGCGCAACACTGTTAAGGGAGCTCTCCGCCTGCAGGCTCTGCAGCCCCTAGTCCAACGACCCGTAGACGGGCCCGGGAGGATTTTTTGAAAAGGAAAGAAAAGGGCAGCGAGAGAACAAGATGGAGACACACGGAAGCTGACTGATGCAGGAGCAAAACAAAGGACTAAAAGGTAGCCACAGCAAGTATAAGCACGCTGAATACGTAATAAATTCTTGTAGAATTCTCGGCAATAGGTATTGCATTTAAGAATGCGGCTACAGTGAGACGGGGGAAGAGGAAGAAACAGACAAAGAAAACCGCAGATTGGCTAGCTGTCCCGAAGCAGCTCGCCACTGCACCTAGCTTGAGTCCACAGCTAGCTAGCCAAAGAGAACACAACAGCATACACCCCAAGCCCTAGCGTGGCCCCACTACTCGCGACCGTGAGGGCCCAGTCGGCTCTTTGGCCGACAGGCACGGCAAATTCCAGGGGGCCCTCCTCCTCTGCTGCTCCTGTTGTTGCTGCTGCAGTTAACTGCTGCTGCGGGCGCCCTGAGCACTCCAGCCCGACAACGGGAGCAGCCAGAGAAAATTTCAGGAGTCCGCTGCAGCTGCTGCTGCAAGGCGGACCGTATCTGAGGTGTACTGGCAGCTGCACGGACACCTCGCGTGTATCCGGGGAGGCCTTCAGCATCTTGGAGTGTACGTACACCTCCTGCCGCACAACTGGAGGCACACCAAGCAGGGGAGAATAGCTTGGCAGCTCCACATTGACAAGGACGGGGCCGTGGTTGCAGATGGCCTCGGATGAGGGCTTGCCAGGGCAGGAGGGCTTGAAGAGGGTGGTGGGCCGCAGCAAGATGGGGCTGCCGGGGGATCGTGGACTGCCTCTTCTGTAGTTATGTGGGGCCCCCAGCTCGTGGGTTTGGTCTGGGTCGGCAAACACTTCCTGCGGAAGACGATACTCAAGCCAGAGGAGGCACTGTTCCGCTTCTCCCTTGCTGTCTGCCGCAGCAGCAGCTGCTGCTTCAGCGTCTGGAAGGACCTCCAGCTGGACTCGTGTCTCGAGCACTCGGTGGAAACCCCTGCCCTGCAGCATCGTTGAGGCCCCCTCCAGGGACAGAAAACCATGTTTGCCGCCAGTCCCGACACTACTGCTGCTGCTGCTAGCGTGGCTGCTAGCAAGCGTGTGCAGCAGCAGCTGCAGCAGCAGCCGTATGTGTCCGTGCATAGCGTAGCTGGTCGGCAATATGGACCCCTCCCTCGCTGACGATCTTGATCTGCTGAGGAGCTCTCGAGGCTCTTACTTAGTTTCACCCTTCATGAGCGCATCCAGACCAAGCAGAAAGAGAAGGAATAAGGGGGGCCCCAAGACAGCATGGGGGTCCCCTCTACCGCAGTGTGTGCAAAAATAGGGGCTGGCGGAAGCAAAGCAATGAAACGCCTTGCAAAATTCTAATTTTTTCTTTTGAGTACAAACAAAGAGAAGCAGCACTGACCCAGGAGCAGCAGCAATGGTGCTGAGGCTGCTGCTGCAGCTACCAACACAGGCCCCGTGGTGGGGCCCGGGGCCCCTGCAGTGGGCCTATCACTTGAGCCCTTAGCTGCAGATAAACTTCGGAAATGACGCTAAACTCCGTATCTTGTGCTGCTTGTTTTCAGCATAGAGCTGAACAGACCCTCGAGCTCTGCTCCAGGGGCTCGCGCTCCCCGGAGGCCTTTTGAGGCCTTGCAAGTGACCTTCGCCGGAGGGCGGGGCCCCCAAGGAGCCCAGCAGCAACTGCAGGTGCTCTGTTAGCAACAGCAGTGGTTACAACAAGACCATTAGCGGAGGTAACCACTAGAGCCGCTTCAGAAAGGGCAGCGGCAGTTGCAGGTACTGCAACTGCTTGGGCCACTGCTGCTGCAGCTGCCGCTGCCCTCATTGCCGTCCGGCTGCTGCAGCCATGCCCCTCCGCCCGCAGGGCCATCGCATACGGCTGCTGGGGGATAGGCCCTCATGCTGCTTGTGGCTGCAAAAACGAGTTCGGCCTCCACCAAGGGGCCCCCTCACAAAGGCCTTGGGGCTCCCAGAAAGGAATATAGCGTCTCCCAGGCAGTGGTGCACATCTGCAGCGTCTTGTGCGGTATGTCGCTTCATCTGCAGCAGCAGCAACAACAGTAGCTGCAGCAGCAGCACCAACTACAGTCCTAGCACTGGCGGCATCTACACCTCCAGGTGTACAACCGCCATTCACAGCAACCGCGGCAGCCGCAGCCGCAGCAGCCGCTTGTCAATTGTGCCTTATCTGAATCTACTTGAGAGGTCTTTCAGCTCGGCAACAGATGAGTCCTCTCCCGCTTCTGCTGCTGCTGCAGCAATTGAAAGCACCGCTGGCTCCGATGGCGCCTCCGCCATCAACAGTTCCGCGGCCCCTGGGTGCCCCCCAGGACCCTCTAGGGGACCCCCACCTCCCCCGCGTCTACAGGCCCTGCTGCGCCTGCAGACGTTGGTGGCGTCGCAGATGCGGCAGCATAGCTTGCCACCCACAGAGGCAGAAGCAGACGTGCTCATGGGCTCCATCCACAACACCGTTGAGGTGGCCCCTGACGACGGCTACAGGGGCCCTCCTGAAAGAGCCCCGGAGGATGAAGTTGGGGGTAGGTCTGAGGGTGAATCTGACACTCGGGGGCCCCAGGAGCCAGCCCGAATGTGGGGAGACAGTGGGGGCCCCCCTGTGGAGGGCACTGGAGGGGACAGCGCCCCCCGCAGGGGGCGGGATCGTAGGGAGCGACGCGAGTTGCTGCTGCAGTGGAGGGCAGCAGCAGATGACATTATACGGCTGAGCGGCCGCATGCGGCCGCGGGAGCTGCTGGAAGTGCTGCGGCTTCTGGCGCTCATCCCCCGTAGAGACTCCCAGGTGCTGCTGGCAGTGACGCAGGCGCTGCTGCAGCAGCAGCCTGAAGAGCCCTTGCAGCCACTGCAGCACCTGCAGCAGCAGGAAGGCGTAGAGGCGTTGTCAGTGCTCCAGACAGTGATGCTGTTGAGGCACCTACAGGTGCTAGATTTTGTCTGTCTCCCTTTAGCCCTCAGGGCACTCAAACACCTTGATGACTCTCTGAGTGTCGCTGCTCAGAGCTGCATGCAAGTCCATTACCTGCACCAGCAGCAGCAGCAGTATCCACAGCAGAAGGTGCCCGACTGCTTCGCAGAGACAGATTACGCCACGCTGGCACCTTACGTCCCCTGGCAGCAGCCAGTTGAGTGCGAAAATTCAGGAGCGGCAGTGGCAGCAGACTCCACAGCAGCAGTTTCACATCAGCAAGGCATGCACTGGGACAAGCCTTTGGGTGGATCCGCAGCTAGAGGCTGTTCTGCTGCAACGGACACTCCCTCGGGCCCTCTGTTGCCAGGGATGGCTGCTGCTGCTGCTGCCAATGTTGCTGCTACTACGAAGAGCACAGGCGCTCCGCATTTTCCCGATACAGCTGCAGACGCAAGGGCTCCTGCTGCAGGCAGAACGGCAATAGGGGCAGCAGAAGCAGCAGCAGCAGAATTGAGTTGGCGGTCTGCACTACATGCAGTGGGTGTCTCTCTCCTCAGCAGCAGTTTAGTGTATTTTAATAATGCCTTCAATCAGAACGGCGCCCGTAGATGTGATGCTCTCGACCGCCTGGGAGTTCTCATACTTAACCTCTTCATTAATAGACCCAATGAATTCAACGCAAAACAGACTGCGTCTCTTGTAAGGCCCCCTTGGTGCCGCTGCTGCTGCAATTGTTGCGTTCTTTGAAGCAGCTGCTGCTGACGTTGCCTCCCGTGTGGGGACAAGACTTGCTGCTTACTTTCGGGAATGCTGCTGCCCTCGTTGCGTTTGTTGTTGCTGGTGCCTTTGTATTTGGTGCTGCTGTTGCCGAAGAAAGTGTTTGTGCGCATGCGGGGGGGACCCCGAAGCCTCTACTGCTGCAACTGCTGCTGTTGCTGTTGTGGGCACGGGTGCTATTGCTTTTGCTGCTGCTGTTTCTGCTGTAGAGGCTGCCTCTCGCTCTTGTTGTAGCTGCAGCTGCAGCTGAAAGACAAGGGCAACTTAACAGGTCTACTAAACGGATTAGTATGTTGCTCATTCACTTGTTTGTTCACTTGTTGCCCGCAGGCCCTAAACTGCGTTGCTTTGGGACTAACGCCTCCTTCGCTGATAAATTGTTTGGTGAGGAGAACTCAAGAGCTGCTGCCTTATTTCACCTTTCCGCTGCTGACGCTGCAGCTAAACGTGATCACGCGGCTGCTGCAGATCAACTCGCACTTGCTGCAGCAGCAACAGCAGCAGCAGAAACCGCACCACAAGCAACCACAGCAGAGGCAACGAATTCTGCAGTGTCAGCCGCAACAACAGCAACTGCAGCAGCAGGCGATCGATATTCATGCGCTACCGCAGCTGTGGTGCAACATTGTCTCGCGCCTCTCTTCAGCGTTGCCCCAGGATGCAGCTGCAGCAGCAGCAGCCGCCAGCAGCAGCACCGCGAGGTCTCATCTGAGAGATTTGCTCCATGACCATATACTCGCAGCTCAAGAAGCATACGACGCATCCTTAAGGCAGCAGCAGCAGCAACATGGGGGAGTGGAAGACAAAAATGCCTTACCAAGTGGCGTCTCTTTGGTGGCAGGGGCTGATGGATTTGAGGCTCCTAAAGGCTCCCGCAGCCTCCCCCCAGTGCAGCCGCAGGACCTTAAGAACGTTGTGAATGCTCTTAATTCATTTTCGCGGTTGGCACATATGGGTTTGGTCTCCTTGCGAGATGTGTCAGCTGAAGCAGCAGGTGCTGCTGCTGTTGCTGCTGCTGCTGCGGCAGCGGCTGCGGACCAAATGGTGCCGGCAGCGGCAAGCCCACAGCAGCAACTGCTGAACAGCAAAACTTCCCGAGCAGGAGCAGGAGAAGCTGCAGCTGGCGAGACGGATGAGCTGCAGCGCTGGCAGCGCAGCAGGGCTCGACTTAGCAGCGTGGTGGAATGCACAGGAGGCTTCCGCATGCGTGGGGTTGAAATGGCTCCAGGGGATCGCCGCAGCAGCAGCAGAATATACGGCTTCTTTCACCGTGCCATTCTTCTGCTGGTGCAGCAGCAGCAACATCTAGACCCGCAATCACTCAGCAACGCAGTCAACGCGTTTGCCAAAGCCAGGCTTCAAGGGTAAGCAGCTGCAGCAAGAATAACCGCAGGTGCTGCGGATCTTCAATTGCTTGAACTGCTTTCAGCTGGGTCGAGCATCAACAAAAACAATAGTAACATCTGTTCGTTGTTTTCTTTTGTGGCTCAGACATGCTCGCTATGTTTCTCAACTGATTCCCCGAATGATTCAGACGGCCGAGAACTTCAGCTGGCAGCACCTCAGCATGACGCTGAATGGATTCGGCTGTGTGTTGCTGCTTGCGCTGCTGCTGGCTGCTGCTGCGTGTGATGCTACAGCAGCTTTTGTGGATACGCGTGGCGCAGCAGATGCGCTTGCCACATGTGAAAGTGCTGGTACAGATTTGTACGGTCTAATTTATTGTGCTGCTAACGGGGCTCCTGGTGCGAAGCAGAAATTGGTCCGTATGATTGCAACTACTGCTGTTACTGCTGCAGATATGCGCTGCAAGGACGACGGGCTTTTGCATGCGTTTTGGCAGGTGTTGAGGGAGAGGCCCCTTCATCTTATGGGAGGCAAGCCAAACTTTTACAAACGCTCAATCCTATAGAGGAAAGGCTGAACCCTGAGTGGTGTATCTGTGTAAAGGCTTTCACGAAAGGCTTTGTTTTGTGGGGCGATTGCAGCGCAAGCGACAACTAACATAATACATGCCCTGGGCAGTTTCGGCTTCAGAAACGCTGAGATGACGAGGTAATGCAGCAGTAGTAGGAGCACCAGTATATGCTGTAGCTCCAAAGTTTGCTGTGGGTCGAAGTAGCCTATAAGCAGAAGCTGCTGCAGGACACATTTACTCCAGCAACGGGAACGGCAGGTGCAACAGATAAACCATCGATTTGCGAGCGAAATTGAAAACCCTGCTACTAACTATACGGCATTTTGTGCTCTAGCACCACCTGCTGCATCGCCGCAGCCTGCTGCGGCAGCAGGAAGGACCTCAGGCAATGAATGGGGCTTGTCGCTGACAAGCGTTTGTGTGGGTATTTCTTTTCAGCCGGCTTGCAACGTCTTCTTGGATCTCTGCACAGCTGCCTGAGCTGACAACTCAAGGCAAGCGGCAAAGATGTTACAGTTACTGCTGCAGCTGCCGCTACTGAGCTAAAGTAGCTGCTGCGATTCACGCATTTTTTCCGTTTCTGTCTTTCGCAGGCCTAACGAATATCCTTTTCTCTCTCGTGGTGCTCGACTGCGTGTACGAGTGTAGTTTTCCGCCTCAGCAGCAGCCGCAGAAACAGAAGGGGATATGGCAACAGCTGTTGCAAGCAGCGTGCAGACGAAAGGACTTGAAGCTTGAGGCCATGACGATGCTGAAGGTGTCTGCTATGTCGATATTTGGAGTATACGGGGACCCCGCAGCAGCAGTGGCCGCAGCAGCTGCAGCAGAAGTAGCAGCAGCACAACAGCACAACAGCAGTCGTAATGCGTACAATCGTCTTTACGATAATAGTGGCAACTTTTTGCTGCATGCACTACAGCAGCAGCAGCGTCAGCTGGAGCGTGAGAGAAACTCTTTGGGAGGAGCCCCCTTAGCGAAAAACTACATGCAGCTTCAGGGCAAGACAGTCCCTGCTGCGATTGTCAAGCAGCCGCTAGATGTCTTCCTTCCTTACGAGCAACTCGACGAAGGCCATAAATTTCTCGTATGCAGCTGCTGCGTCGTGCCCCAACAGTTTTATGCTGCCTTCATCTTCAGTTGCACTGTCGTTTCTCGTTGCCTTTCAGCTGCAGATTTCGATGCTGCTACTGCGGTGCTTGTCACAGCTTGTTTTTTGGGCTCGGCTACAGCTGCAGTTTCTGTACTTGCTGCTGCCGCTGCCGTGCTGGTGCCACTGCCGATATAGCATAAAGTCTTCTCCTGCTTTTCTACTGCGCTAGCTCCGTAGAGAGGCTCGCATTTATCTGTGCACGCAAACAGTGTTCGTACTACCGTTACTGCAGGCAGCATTGCTAAATACGAGGACACTCATGTTCTACCCTGGGAAGCCGTCAGGTGCGTGTCAGTACTACTGGCAGCTGCTGCCGAAGGCCGAGGGCCCCTCAAGGCTCCTCGGTTGTTTCAGGTGTGTGTTTCAGTTGCTTATTTGTCCCTACTTGGTGCAGCGCGTGTGATGAAATTGCAGGAATGCACCTACAGGTGGCTGCGACTGTGCGCAGCATGGGATTCCATGCGGTTCATGAAGTCATCATAGGTAAGGCAATCAGGCACGCAAGAAAGCAGACAAAGACACAAGAAAGCGAATGGGATAAGCAGGAGAGGCGAGACAGAGGATGCGTGAGCAGATACATTTGCACTGTTAGGAGCATCAGCAGCTGCACACAACGCCAGCCGGACTGTGTTACGCCTGCGCAGATCCCTACGTTATAGACATCCTCATACAGAGCGACCCTCCACCAAAACAGCACCGCCCAAGAGAAAGACGGCGCACAAGGGATCGCCAGCAGCAGCAGCAGGAACAGTTCAACTCAGCAACTCAATAGAAAGCTGTATGAGACATGCCGTTGTCCAAACAATGCACACTACGCTCCATCTCCCTCTGGGCATCCGCAGCGCGCATGCCTGTGCGCGACAGCACGAGGCACACTCAGGCTCAATAAAATGACAGCACCTGGCAGCACCTGCTGCTGCAGCTACTGCTGCTACCTGTTGTTCACGGGTATGGCTTTCATTCGAGCAGCTGCGGCAACCATAGCAGCTGCTGCAGCAAAAGCAGCAGCTGTTACTGCAGCCACACAGACAATCGCTGGCGCTATCGGCACGCAATCCCTGAATGCTTCCTTGTTTCTTGATGCTTCTTTCTCTGCGGGGTCCCAAAGCCTTTCAGCGTGGCACCTCCGGACTCAAGGCTTACGATTAATAGTTTGTTAGGCTTCATGCAATATCCAAACAGGCGCAGTAAGTTAACCAACAGTCTCATGCCCACTTGCTGTTCTACAGCGGCAGAGCATACATCCCATGGGGTCGTGAGCACCCCTATTGTTTTCTGCCGATGCACCAGCATCGCAGCATTCGCCACTACTCCGGGAGCAGGAAGGGCATCTTCCAGCAACACAGTTGGCATCGCTTTCCCCGAAATCGCTGCAGTTGCAGCGTTTGGTTGCGGGTCCTGTAGCTACTGCACCACTTTGTGTTGCTGCTGGTGTGACCGTTCGCCGCTGCCGCGTCACCGTGTGGGCCCTTTGCTGCTGCACCCACTTGGGGCTCGCGATGCTGTTGCAGCACTTGCTGGTTCTCAAGCCGGGCAATAGTGGTAAGATGCATGGGTTACTCGTCGCTCGCCGCTTTATTCACGCGCGGTCTGCAGTCGGTGTGTCCACTGCAGCTGCAGCGCGGCAGCAGCACAAAGTGCTGCTCCCTCGATGGCCTGTCTCTTCTGTACGGCTTACAGGGACAAAGACCAAAACAAGCAGACGACGAGTGTACGCACGCCTCATGGGCCCCCAGTTCTACTCGTGCAGCACTGCCTCCACATTGGCATGGCACTCCGGAGGCTTCCGTAAAACCTAACATGACTTTTCAAATGCCCTTTTGGGCCCCCTGCAAGCCTTTACAGTGCACTTACGTGCGTCATGGGGTTCCCGCACCCTTCTATACATTTCCGTACGATCTCTGTTGTGATTCTCCACGCAAAGATGTACGGACAATTCTAAAGGGGACCCCACAATACTCAAAGCCACAAGAACCCCTAGGGCAGCCTCAAAGCCAGGGATTCCCAACCCTGGTAAACAGCCGCTGCTGCTTTCGATTGTGGAGGCCCCTTGTCGCTTGCCCCTGAACAAGAAGCCAAAAACGCGCGTCTTCTGAAAAAATGCAAAAGCGTCTCAAAATATGATCACCTAGCGGCCCCCTGGCCGTCTCTGAGCACCTAGCGGCCCCCTGGCCGCTCTGACGCTCCAGCTCGCCACCCGCCGGAGTTGCTGCCTACGATATACGTAGCTGTGACAACTGCGTTTCATTGGAGGGTTCGACAGCCTCCAAAGAGACACGATGAACATCTCCGGAGATCCTTAAAGTTGCTAGCAACCATCCCTCCCTCTCTCCCTCTTTGTTGCCCCTTTGCAGCTCCCCGTAAGAGCGGCCGGTAACAGCCCGGTTTCAACTGCTTCCTGCTGGGGCGGGCCCGGTGTTGGGGGAACCCTGTGTGGGAGACCCCTGGAATATGTTTGCGGGAACTGGATCGTCTACGGGGGGCCACTGGAACTCGGGGTTGGGTATGAAGTCTCCGTCCACGAAAGTGAAGGTAATGATGTGGCGCTTGAGCCAAAGTCGAAGAGCCGCTTGCTGGGTTTTATCGGCCACGCGGCTGCATATGTCGCGATACATGTCGTTAGTTATGATGCAGCCTCCGCGCATTAAGGCATACTGCGAAGTGCAGACGCAGAAGCACGAAGAGTCAGAGAGCGAATGAGAAAGGCCAACGAGGCACACAACCAGAAAGATATACGGCCAGAAAGAAACACCGCCACAGCCACAGAGGCCCTCAGAGCGGCAGCAGACTCAGACAGCCGCCTGAATGGGGCGCAGGAAATCAGTAGACAAACGGACACAGCGACAAGCTCACAGACAAGCATTATGAAATGCATAGAAGCATATATGCAAATAGTGGTGAGCTAAATATAAGTGGGCCGCTAGACGCAACGAGCATTTTGGACGCAAAAATGAAGGCGACGCAGGTTTACAAGGAAATCAAGTGCAGAGCGATAGAACAAATACTGAAGCAGAATTGAACTAAACTAAGTAGATCCGCTCTCAACTGCCAAGAAGGACCCCAAGTTATCTCTTCCCAAGCCGAGGAGGGGGGTGGGTGGAGAGAATTGGGAGCGGGGACGCTGTTTGTGCATTCATGTTTGTCTATATACATACATGAAGGCGAGAGTTTATGTGTGTGTGTATGGGTGTATTTGTGTGTGTACGTGTGTGTGTCTATATGAAGACTAACCCTAATGCAGTAAAGGTCGTCGTAGTCTTGCGAAGGTGTGCAGATAAGGATGCCTTCTCTGTGTAGCTTCCTGAGGACCTCGATACAGTCTGGCATGCGGGTGTAGCTGACGGGCATCTGAGCTCTTTCTTGCCTCCTAGCGTCCGAGTAGCTATTGTACGACAGAACGTACTCAGGTACAAACACCCGCACCTTGTAGCCCCTCTCCTGGTAGTAATCCAACGCAGCCAATATGCCCTTGGTTGAAAACAGTTTATCAGGGCCCTTCTCCCGGTCCCGCGCACCGTCTCCGTGTTTCATGGCCACGTTGCATCCATCAATCACTACTAAGTGCTCGCGATCCCCCTCAGGAGCCCTAGGGTGGGAGCCCCAAGATAACGCAGCATCTACAGTGCCGCTGGTACTGTCCTGAGGTCCTGAGGTGCCACCCCACTGGCCACGACGGCTCCGCCCGCCCCAACCTCCGTGACCTCGTGGGCCCCTCGAGTTGAAGGGCTGCTTGGAGCCAGAGCCCCGTGTTGGCCAGTTCTTCCAGTGAGGAGGCGACTGCTGCTGCTGCTGCTGCTGCTGCCCCGCCTCCTCTTCCTCCTCCTGCTGCGGCTGCTGTTGCTTCTGCTCCAAGCAAAGATGCTGAGCAGCTTCTACCGCCTCGCACATCCGCTGTAGCTTGTCAGCGCTCTCCTCGTCTTGCAGAAAGGCTGCTCTCTCTAAATCATGCTCCAGGCGTTCGGCTTGTTTGCCTGCTTCCTGCTGCTGCTGCAGCTTCTGCTGTTTCTCCTGCTCTCCTTGCATTACTTGCTGCAGCTCCTTAGAGTCCAGAAGCATCAGTAGCAGCCGTGCCGCTCGTGCTGCGGCCAACTGTGGGTTTGCCCACAGGTCCTCAGGTGCCCCTGCTGCTGTTGTTCTCGTCGCTATGACGCCGCCTAGTGTAATAGAGAGCTGTCCGGACACCTCATTTGCTTCCTCCCCAGGCTTTCCTGGGGCCCTTGACGGTCTCTGCTCCACAGAACCTCCACCGAGAAATCCACTTCGAATGTCTTTTGCTGAGCCTGCCCGAGCTGCATCTGAAGCACCATCCTGCCGCGGTCCACTTGCGGGAGGACCCCGAGGGTCTTGCTCACTGGAAGGCCCCCCATCTGACGCGCTGCGAGCGCTCAAGACGCGGAGGGGGGCCTTCAGCAGCAGCAAGTCGTCATCATCCGTTTCTGCTCCTGCGTTGTGGCTTGTGTCGGCACCAGCAGCAACACAGCCGGCTGCAGGCAAAATGGGTGAATTCCCGCGGGCTGAGGCTGAGACGCTCACCGCATCGTCTTGCTGACGTTGCTGCAGCTGCTGCAGCAACAAAGTCTTTTGCGGCAGCTCTAGAGGCACTCTCAAGAGACCAAGAAGAAGACGGTCCTCCGGTAGAGACAGCTGTAATGCCATTTGTAGATCTGAAACTTCGTCTGTATTCGCTTCCTGCTGCTGTTGATGATGATCTTGCTCGCTCGGCTGCTGCTCGTGAGAAGCAGCAGCCACCAGGATAGCCGGGCAGTTCAGGAGGAGCGGAAGCAAAGCAGAAACACTTTCACGCAGCTCTGAGACGCGCTTGGAGTCCATCCGGTGCAAGTCTGCAGATATGCCGCAACTCCAAACTACTCATGGATCCTCAGAAGCAGCAACACCAGCAGCAGCAGCAATAGCAGCACGAGACCTACGAATTGCAGGGACCTGCACAGCACGATCAATAGAAGTACCAAGAGCCGAAACAGCACCGGCAGAAGCTAGAAGAAGTCGAGCAGCGCCAATAAACCGCAGCAGTGTTGCCGCCTACCCGGTAAAAAATGCAGCAAAAGCAAGACAGTCTGCAGAGGAGACAATAAGACGGAGATACATGCCACGAAGGAAGGCCCGATCTCCCCATTTAGCCATTGTCCCCACGGGCTACCTCTGCTGCTGCTGCTGCCATCGCTGCTACCGGTGCAGCCGCTACTGCTATTGTTGTTGCTGCCGCTAGGGGCACAAACGGTATGCAGCTCAGGGCTGCTGTTTTCTAAAGCATACAAATTCGCAGCAGCAGGTGAAGCTGCTCGCACTGCTACTGCCTCGCTTGCGGATAATAGTGCAGCACGAGCTGCCGCTGCTACAGTTATACCAATACTGCAGCAAACGTCAAGGGCTGCTTGCATCTGAGGTGTCCCATGTTGCAGCGCCCGCAGCTGGATCAGCTCGGGCTGCTGCTGCTGCTGCTGCCGTTCACGCTGCAGCTGCTGCTGCTGCTCCACCATCTCCAGCAAACTGTCAGAAACGGTCCCATACAGCTCGGATGTCAGCTGCTCCCATCGCGCTGCCGTGCTATCGATTTGCTGCTGCTGCTGCTCATGCAGTTCCTGCTGTTGCTGCTGCTGCAGATTCCACAGCTTCGTATGATTCCTTATTTGTTGTAGCTGCTGCACCTGTTGCCTGTGGTGTTGCTGTCGCTGCTCATGCTGCTGTTGCTGCAGTTGGTACTGTTGCTGTCTCAGTTTGCGCGTTGCGTGTAGCACCGCCTCTGTGGACTGCTGCAGTTTGGTAGTTGCCTCTGTAGCTCTTAGGTAGGCACAAGCAGCAGCAAGCTGAAGCAATAATAGCACTGGGGCCTCGGCAGGCCCCGCTGCTCTCCTCAGCAGCAAGGCAGACAGCTGCGCAGACAGGGCAGCAGCTGCTGCTGGCAGCTCGTCTACGTCTACACGAAGGTGAATTCCCAGAAGCAGCCGCGCAAACTCACGCAGCAGCAGACACCACCGCTGCAGCTCCGCTTGGTGATCCTGCTGCTGCTTCAGCAGCTGCTGCTGCAGCAACTGACGGTTCTGCTCCTGTCCGCAGGTGCGCCACATGACAGCCGCCATTTGTTGCTGGTGGTGCTGCTGCTGCAAAAACGGCTGCTGCAACGCAGCAGAGCGAATATCTATGTTGCTCAGCCGTTGCAGCAGCAAAGTTAGCTCGTCTTGGCTCCCTGCAGCGAAGGGACTGCAGAACAACAGAAGCAAAAAGAGCATCAGAGCTACGCATCACCCCCCGAGAGCCGCGCATGAGCAAGAGAAAAAGCAGCAACAGCAGCGACAGTGGCCAGAGCCAGCCTTACCCCACGGCAGACCGCAAGGCCCAGTACGTGGCTGCAGCGGCGAAGGCTGCAGCAATAGCATCGAGTCGAAAAAGCGAGGCAGCAAGGGATGGCTGCACTTCTCTCTTTGCAAAAGGAAGGTGCTGCAAGAGCTGCTGCTGCTGTTGCACTTGCTGCTGCAGTTGCCGATGCAAACCCCCGAAGATCCTCAAGTAAGTTGTTTGCAGCTGCGTGCTGGCTGCAGCATCTAGCGGGAACAGTCGCAGCGCCTCCCCGTACAGCTGGCAGCTTCGCTGCAGCGGCTCCAAGCCTACTGGCAGCTGTGACTGACAGCGCAGCAACAAGAGCACTTGCTGGTGCTGCAGCTGCTGCTGTGGCTCAGACCCCAATTCTTCCAGCGCAACTTCTCCCTCCATACGCGCCCTGCAACGGCAGCAGCAGTAAGAGCAGCCCCTCCCCATCAGCAATAACTAAACAGGCACAGCTTCGCTCCTATGACAGCAATAATAGCTGCTGGTGCTGGTGGTGAGCTGGTGTGGCAGCGGCTGTCGGTGGTGCTGTCCTGTTCAGCAGGAGCTTCTTCTAGCGCAGTTGCTGCTGCTACTGCTGCTGCTGCTGCTCTTACCTGTACCCCGCAAGGTCTGCAAGAATGACTTTGATGTGGGCAAGGATGTGTCGGTCGCAGAGACGGCAACAGCGGCTAAAGGTTGTGTCGCCCTTGCATGCAGCAAGAGCAGCATCTGCCTGCAGCAGCGACTCCTCAGCTGTGCCCCATACGCTACCAGCTCCTGCTGCTGCTGCTCCAGACTCTGCTTCTGATGCTGCTGTGGCCGCCGGCACGCCTGGCATGCTGGCAGCGCTAGAGAGCTGCGAATGGTTGGCGGCAGCTGCCGTTTCGGAGTGCGCTGCTGCAGCCACGGCAGCAGCAGCAGCAGCAGCAAGGGCCACTGCTGGCGCAGCACTGCCATAGCCCGCAGTGCGCAGCTGTTTCGCCTCTTTAAGTGTCTGCTGGGAAGACCGCCACAAAAAGGACCCATAAAGTGACTGATACGTTCTCCCGACTTCCTGCAGCGTGCTCTCGAAGCAGCGGTTCAGGTTGCCTAGTGCGGGGTCACTTGCTGCTGCTTGTGCTGCAGCAGTTCCTGCTGTTGCAGCTGCTTCAGCCGAGTGCGTATGCGCTGCCTCGGCCTGCTGTCGAGCTAAGCGAAGCTGGCGCTGCAGAGATGACAGACGAGGGCAATGGTGCTGCTGCCAGAGGGCCCCTAAAGCAGCCCGAGCCTGCAAAGGCGAGCTCGCTGCAGTGACTGCTGCAATTGCTGCTGCAGTGGCGGCCGCAGCGTCCGGAGGCGGGTCTACTGCGGACGATGCAGCTGCCGTGGCGCTGCTACTAGCACCATCGTGCACCCCCCTGGAAGCACTAAAGGCAGCGGAATCCGCAGTGAAGACGGAGAAGAGCTTTTTAGCGAGCTGCTGATTTTCCCTCTGTCGCAGGAGCTGCTGCTGCTGCAGCAGCTCTTGCCGCCGCTGGTGTGCAGCAGCCTCAGCAGCAGCCTCCTCCTCTATGCGGTCGCTATACATGCCTGAGCCACGAGGGGCTCGCTGCGAATAAGGGTCAACTGGAGAAGAAAGGGGGCTTCCCTGCTGCATCTGCAAAAGACAGCAGCAGCACAAGCAGCAACAGCAGCAGCAGCTAGACAGGGCACGCAGGGCCTCGCCACTAACACAAAATCTGGACCAACTCAGACTAAGAAAAATAAATAAACACTAAAGATGAGAGGCACAGCTACACAGTGAGAGAAACAGGCAGCACATCAACACGCAGATGGCCAGGCAAAAGGACTAACGAGGTGCGGAGAGCTGCAACAGCAGAGGACTGCACTACGCCAAGGGCCAAAACTGCAGGAGAAAAACAAGTAAGAATCAACGAAGGGGAGAGGCTAAGCATGCGCAAGACAGGAAGAACAGATGAAGTCCTTCCCACGACAGACCTTCTAAAGAGCTCCAAGAGGTTAGTCAGACAGCGAAAATTGAAAGGAAGCCATAAAAGAAGCCGTGTTGTTTCCAGCCCGCTACTGCTGCTGCTGCGGCTGCTGTTGCTACAGTTGCTCCTGGAGTCACTGCTGCAACTCCTGCCGCTGTTTCCAGCTGCTCAGCAGAAGCAGAGGAGCAGCCGCTGCTGTCCAGCGATGCCCTTCCAGCGCTGCCTCAACAGTGGCAGTGGTGCCTGCAGGCGCTCTTGCTACTGCTGTAGCAGCTGTGGCTGCTACTGCCACAGTGTCCGCCGCAGGACTGACGGCGTGAGGCCCTCACTGGCCTGCACAATAATACTTCTTGCGTCTTACTTTGCCGGAGAGTCCTGTAGAGGGCCCTGAATAGCAACTAAATCAAAAGAATCTAAAAAATGCATGTATTTGCGCTCCAGCTGTTGCTGGTGCTGCGGCTGCTGCTGCTACAGCTACTCAAGCTGCTACTACAATCGGCTGGGCAGAATTTCATGTTGTACTCAAGCGCAACAAAAGCATAGAACGGATGAAAATGGATTGAAATTACAGCAGCCAACACAGAAGGAAGGGCCCAGCCCCTACGTCGTGCAACTGCAGGTGCTGCTCCTGCTGCTGCTTCTGCTGCTGCCTCTCGCTTTGCGTCAACATTCCCGCTAAAGCACTTTGTTACATCTTTTGTCCTCAGCTCTGTTTGACAACGTCAAAAAATGAAGTCACAGGCGCTCTAAATAAGTCAGAAACAGCTGCAAGTCACTCGTGAGACAAGCCAGTGGCTGGACGCGGCTGAGGGCCTGCGTGCAGTAGGGGCCCCCCAGAGGGGCCCCCAGCCCTGACGAGCTCCTGGCGTCGCCCGCTGCGCTATCTTCCACTAGTTTTGGGGAAAAAAACAGCATGCTACTCTAGTAACAGGATTGGACGTGCTTTGTTCTGTTGTCGAGACACCTTACTTCTATACGCCTCACTTTCGGTCGTGCAACGGCCTTGCTTTCGTCCACCGGTGCTAAGAAGCCTCTTGGAGGCTAGCCACACCCACGTTACTCCAGGTTGTTGAAACTAAAGGCTCCTGGTTTCCCTGAAGCGTGCTGGATTTGCTTAAGAAACCCAGGGGGATCCCTGGAGCAGAAAACTGCCCGGTGTGCAAACCGTCTCTGCGCGTTTTCCGAATCCGTTGATGAAGAGTAGTATACGCTTGGGGAGTAAATGCAGTGACTTGGCTAACTATTTTTATTCAGGGCTTCGTGGGGCTTCCGAGCTCCCGCGGCTGCAGCCATGGCGTCGTGAGCCGGGCACAGTGGCCCAAGAATCGTGTGGGGCTTCTGCCATGAGTCCCGATTCAATGGAATAATGAAAAAAAGTGAGGAAATGATTGGAAAAGGAGAAGGATGATGAGCAACTGATAAATATATAGACGAAGAGAGAGATAAGCATAGGAACGAAAAAAGACAAAGCAAACAGGGGAAGAGAGTTGAGGCAGGAGAGACAGAAACAGCAGAACAAAGTTGAGGCAGGGGAGACAAAGGAAGAGGTAAAAAGTTAAGGCGGGGAGTGACAAAAGAAATTTGCAGAAAAGGGTGTCCAAAGGAACAGCCAGAACTCAAAAGATTGATATTGTGTATGGAGAAAAGAACGAACACAGAGAAAGAAACTTTACGAGAAGGACTGATATACGCAGACCCATAACGACGGACACGTTCAGAAATCTTCACGCAGAGCCCGCAGACTTAGTGGTTACGCGGCTTGGAGTTGCTTGTGGCTGTACAGCGACGGGTAGAGTCGAACCAGCGATGGGTAGAGTGCCTCGCAGTGGCTCGAACTGGAGGGGTTTCTGTACGCCGGAAGCGACGCGTGCAACGCACACAGTATCAGGCGTGCACTCATTTCAAAAGTGGCGCATTTTGACCCTGCGAGATTAAAAGCGCTGAGAAGTTGCAGGATTTCTGCCGAAGCGTGCTACTACTAGGTGTGTGCAATCGTGTGTCCCTCAGCCACGGGAAAAGCAGTGTCAATCCTAATGGGGACTGCAGCGGTTCCACGCATCGTCTATAGCCGTTGTACACAATCTGCAGAAAATAAGGCACACTGTGGCGGTGCATAAACGAGTTTGTTTAGTTCGGAAGGCAGCAGGCATTCATGGCTCCGTCGTGGAGCTCAGTCCGAGGATATACGCCTTGATCCATGAACGTCTACTGTCTTTTGAACTCAAAAAGCTCGTCTATGCGCCGCTATAGTGGCTTGCTTCAACTATCCACTGCCAGTAAGAAACGCTGAAACAAAGTGCCCTACTTTGACTTCCAACTCATTATGGCGTGTGAAGGTCTACAAGTCGCCAAGAGACTCAAGACAAACGGTGGCTCCTCCCCCCGAATCAGGCTACTCTTCGCCCCCCGTCCTGAGATGGCTAGCTTTGTAAAGAAGGGGAAGGTCCAAGCAAAATTCACCAGCAAATAATAATTAGGCCACTTGATGGATGGCGTGAGCGATTTGAGACTCTCTTTTGAGCCTCATGAAAACAATAATGTGCGCAAATAATTAAAATTTCAGTAATTCTCCCCAATGGTCTAGCATTCAGACCAAATATATCTCGGGAAAACCCGAAAGTGCTCAAAAGGACGTCCAGTTGAATGACGCCCGCAGTGCCTTTCCGGCGTTTCTCCGTCCCACGTTAACATGGGGGCTCCCATGAGCTCTTTCGAGTTGACTCGAGGGCCATAAATTTCTTGGCTTGTGGGGCTCCCCACACTGTGCGTGCTTCCGCAGCTGCTCTTGGAGACAGGTCAAGCCAAAAGATGTTTGCAGTCGCTAACCACGCAGTTAACTTCAGCCGTTCTGCACCGTGTATCTTTACACAAGCTAAAATTGACGACGCGCCGTCGGATTGCGAATCATATGCAAATCATCTAACTGCCTGCCTAGCCAGCCGGCTAGCTAGGTGGCTAGCTAGCAAGCTAGCTAGTTAGCTAGCAAGTTGGGGCGTTTGCGAGCTACACGACGAAGAACTCGCTCCACACTTTGGTGTGCGGCTTTTGAACGACCCATTCACTCAAAAACTTCTGCAGCCGTTCGGCGCAGGACGGGGGCTCCCCTGCAGAAACATATTCGGCAAAAAGAGACTTGTACGCACAATGTGGCGCCTAGCTAGCCAAGCCGTATTACTTGCCTAGCTATTCAAGAACGAAGAAATTGCTTAGCAAAGCGCGGCATCTGCGCTTTGGCGAATGCCAGTGCAAGCGATGTCGAGCTGCGAAATTCGACAAAAGGCGAAGCCCATCCTCGCTGCTAGACCCACGCAGAAGACGAAAGGGCACGATAATCGAAAGAGACAGTATGCCCACGCCTCACCTGAAGTGCACAAGTACTTGGCTCCATCGACAAGATCTGCCAAGTCGACCACCAGACGCAGATTTTGGTCGTAGAGTCGCCGGACAGGGCCCGCAATGGGGGTGATGACCTGTGGGCAAAAAGAACAGGCGCGAAAGCAGCACATAACAACACAGTAAGGCCCAGTGTGTTCCAAAACAAATTTTATCGGCATGCAAAGGTCTAGCTTTCCGGCTGATGTGCAAAAGCTGGCCTTTATCTTTTCGTCCGCTAAATACTGCACGCAGTGGACGTGCTGGAACCACGAGATGACAGTGGCGAGCACGACAACAAAAACATAGTAGTAGAAAGGACTGGAAGAAGATAACAGAAGAATAATATGTCTGCAGAGGTAGATTGGAATACCAATACAGCGACGGGAGAAGCACTTGGCTACCGCAATAAACTGGGGAGGTAATTTGGCGGGTGTGAGCTGTGTTCCTTTTTTGTACTCTGCAGGCACTAGGACGAATAAGGAACCGACTGAGAAAGCGAAATGTGCTACTTACTTTGGTGAGCTCTTGGTAAAGAGCCTCGAGAGTCTTGATGTGGGACTTGACAAAGAAGGGAGTGCCATCGTGGTGCTTGTCGCCATTGCGGAAGAGCCACAGCAAACGCGGCGGAGAAGTCTGCAGCCCAAAGCGCTGCACCCCGAGAGTTCCGGGAGTCACCGTCGCCCTTCTCGCTGCAGAATAAAGGCGCAGCACTAGTAAGAGAAAGTGCACCGCAGTGCAGCGAATGGAGCCTCTCGTTGCAGTATCAACCCCACCTGAGAGCTACCTGTGCAGAATTTGCATAACGGATTGGGTGTGTGTCGCATGTAAGAAAGGGAGAAAGTGAATACAAATGTGCAGTCACAACGGAGACGGAAGAAAGAAAGGCTCTACAGCTCTAGGGCAAGGCAACCTAAGCTTCAGGAATTTACACACAAGCAGCAGAGAAACTTACGGCGAAATGAAAAGCACAGAAAAGGTGGCACGGCATTGAATTAGGAGGAGCCATGGCATGTGCCGAAGAGAAATAAAAGCACCAAGGAAGGAGGCGACAGCAGGGGAAAGACAGAAGGGGAGAAAGAGATGCATTTAGGGAGGGAAAAGACAGGAGGGACTTGAGCTGAGGTGAAAAAGCTGAGACAAAAGAGGAGCTAGAGACATCAGAGGCGCAGGAGGCGAGAGCTATGGAGACAAAGATACGGGCAAGGGGTGCAAAACAAAGGCTCGGGGAAGGCAGGTCAGGAGACTAGAAAGAGATAAACGTCATGGCGTAGAGATATCGCGACAAAGAGATAGACAAAGCGGGCAAGGAAAGAAAGACTATGGAAGGCACGCATGGCAGAGGTGAATACTCACGCCTCCGAATCACTGAAGAATAAACTTCATGAGTCCTCGAGGGACTTTCAGTCATGCCGTCGTGCGCATACAAATACTCGCGGCCCGCCAACCCGCGGCCGTTGCCCAACTCGTCGAAGCGCTCCCTGTGTACTCCCTGCGCATCAACAAAACGACCACAACAGCAGACACCACAAAAAATATTAGTTCAGCAGCAGCATCGAGAAAGGTCTGCCCAATGCAGCAGCACCTACCCAGGCATCTGCATGAAATGCAAACAGAGAAACAGGGAATAGAAGGAGCAAAAACTAACAGGACCTAACTGTACGAAAGAATAAGAAGAAAAGCAGGCCTGTATATCGGAAGCGGCACAAAAACACCAGGAAAAAAAACCACAAGAGCGCACGGCGGCAGACTGACGAAGGATGGTGGATTTGGCACTGGGCACGAAAAGAATCAAGCAGGCGGGCTTGAGAATGTATTCACGAAGCCTCGAGCTTTCTAAGTCGAGCATCAAACGCTGAGCTCAATCACAAATCTATACCGTGTAAAAGGCCGAGTTAGTGAGCCTGTCGAAGACGGTTTTGTACTGCTTTGGGCGCTTGTCGGCGCTGGCAGCCCTTAGCTCCTCCGGGGTGCCCGGAGGTCCTGAGAAGCCCCAGGGCTCATAGAAGTTTGTTTTAAGGGGTACAACAACCGTCGGAGGACAAGGGGGAGGGGGCGTGTAGAAGGAACGGCGCCGTTGCTGCTGCTGCTGCAGCTGCTGCTCCTCCTCTAGGCCGAACGACACTGCGCGGGATACCCATATACCCCCGCCGCTCTGAAAATAACCACAAGAGAAAAGAAGCGGAAAGGCACTTCGAAAGCAACAAAAGGGGCTGTTAAGCTTGCTGGAGCTGCTGCTGGCGCCGTCTCTGCTGGTCTGTTGCGGCCCGATTTCGAAGTGTAATTGCGAGGAACACTGCTACGATGGCCCGCGATCTCTTTGACAGCAGCTCGGCTCTGCCATGCCTATTATTATTAGTTGTCGCACCTCGTAGCCTTTTTTTAAGGGAGACGAGGAACCCCCCAGGCGGCAGTAGCCAGGCTCAGCCATGCTGCGTCTCCAGGGGAGTGGCCGTTAGGCAGCAGGAGGGTTACGGAGGGGAGGCAGAGATGCATACAAACTCAGCTGCCACATTCACCAGGTGACGCAGCCGCTTTGGCTGCCGGGCCGTGGAAGGCTGACGGTGCAACAGCAATCGGCGTAGCTACGGCAGCGTAGGCAGTGGCAACCAAAGCCAGGTGCGGAGGCACCACCAGAGCCAGCTGGAGTAAGACAAGCCACGAAAACTCGTCGAGTTATATGAACGAGGCAATGGTGGAGGAAGAGAAAAAAGTGCGCTGATCTCGCAGCTAGACCTTGTGGAAGGCCCTAGCCTCAGCCGACAGCTGCTGCTGCCACAGGGAAGCACACAGTCAAAAAAGGCCTACAGGCAAAAATTAGAGACGAAACTGCGTGTTTTTGCTTTCATACACACTCGACAATCTTATGTTGGCAACGGCAGCTTCTACAGTTGCTGCTCTCCTTTCCTGTGTTGCGGCTGTAGCAGCTTCGAAGTCTGCGGCCTTGCTGCCGCAAGTAGTTACCTCCACAGCGCTGCCGACCCTTCAGGCGCAGCCGTGCTTTTACGAGCACTTTTATAAGTTGATTATCATGATTCCCCTGATAGACCTTATTAGTATCGAAAAGGTCTCTTGGCTTTCCAGGAAGGCTTGCAGTAACGCCAGCAGCGGCAGTAAGGCAAGCACAAACCGGCTGCATTAGACCACACGTCCCACCTATATTGAAACAAAGCCTAGGCTTCTGTTGTGTTCTCTGGAGGGCTCAAATTAAATATTTCAGTTTGAAAAAGTTGAACTAAACTATTTTAGTATAACATGGTTTAACTGTCCCGGTTTGCCTGAATTGACCGGAAAATGACTGCCGGTCCCAAGCGCTGCCGCACGTAGTGACCTTCTGCCCAACTACTGCCAGTGCAAACCGACCGTTATGCTAAATGCACAAAACAATGAACAGTTAAAAATGGATTGCCCTTCGGAGAAGAAGGGTAGAAAAACCCATCATTTCAGCCGCTTCGCCGTGCCCCACGGATCCAGGCACAGGCCGCTACCGGGTACTGCTTGCGGCCGAGAGCTTTGATCACCAAGCTGACCTTAACCAGACGCCTTAATTGTAGGTCATCCTATACACTGCCCATGCAGCATGGGTGAATCTGTGCGGTACGTGAGTGACTACAGATGGCTCAACAAACCGTTCATACAGACACCCCTTGGACTCAAAGACACCCAGTTCAGCCCATTGGCTTGGTTACTGTCCTTGAACCTCTCTCAACATCTCTTCTGGCTGTCTAGTTTGGCTGCACTCCGGCAAGGCAGCACTGCCCTTCTTCGCCCCATGTGCTAGATAAGTATATCTTACGCCTTTACCTCTGATCAGCAGCAGCTGGGTGAGCACCTTACTTGGCAGACGATGCCCAACATGCCTCTCAAACGCCTCCCGTCCTCCAGCATCGCCGCTTGCAGTTCAGAGACTCATTATACCTTTCTTTCCCAAAAATGTTCTGTCTTCCAGCACGGCTCTATCCATCTCGGGGCCTCACTATGCCTTTTTATTCTTGCCCACCCCAGTTGTCTAGATCGCCTATTAATTCAACTGCTCGTCACTACTTATGCTTCAACCCTCACTGTTTATGCCTTTTCGTCAACTCTCACTGCTTATGCTTCTAGCTTTCCTAGTTTCATCTGCTCAAGCCAATCTAATGGGGCTACTCCCGTAGATTGCCAGTCAGTCAGGTGGCAAGCATCCGCTGGCGTGTTCCCTAATGTGCGTACACTCATGTGATGGGCATGCACCCTTTGATCTTCCAAAATGCGCACAGTCTCATTCGTCTAACGATGCGCAGCAAACGATGCGGTAACTTGCGAAGACTGCTAGACAGATCGTTGGCTAGCTGCCGAGAAAGGTGCTGAGCTCGACAGCTAACTCGCAGGCGTTTTAGTCACCTGGCTAACTCAGCAGCTTGCTGGTTATCATAAAGCCGCAAAGAATACTTGGCACTCAATCCCCGGCTGCCGGCTGGTTGGAAGGTCCCGATGGGACCGTTTGAAATCCAAAACGTTACGAATGGCCCCCAAAAACTCACCAAAGTCCGCAAGAGCTCCCGACAATCCAGATGCTAGTGAAAGTTATAGCAGCTGCTATTCTTTCTGGCCTACGCACAGTTGTTCTAAGCAATTGAGGGTTATAGATTTTGGGCGCTCAATGGGAAGGCCCAGTGCGCGAGCCCAGACTGCGCAGTAACGACACCACAGCATATATTTCACTTCTTTGGTGTGGTACCAGCAACAGCAAGCCAGCGAGAAGAACCAGCAAAAGAAGGAAACTGAAAACAGGACGGTAAAACTAAGACAGAGCTGTGTGATTGTAACAGAGAAAACAGCAACAGAAGCTGCAGTAGCTGACCAAACTGAGCGGCAATGCCAAGAGAGCGTGACACTCCGAAGAGGACCGTGTAGAAGTTCTCCTGTTTCAAACCGAAGGCTTGCAATAGAACCCCCGAGTGGCAGTCGACGTTGGGGTAGGGGTTGGACACCTTTCCTAAGGCAGAACGGTGAAAAATCCAGAAAACGGAATACGAGAAAAATAGTAGGCCTCCATCCTTTAGTAATACATGCTGCTCTTCGGAAAGACGTGAAGGGGACACAAGGATAGCTGTTGCAGATATTGAGACAACAGCCAAGAAGACAGCAGCAGCTGCACAAGCGGTATAGGCAGTAGCAGTAGTATGTGCTCACCGGACAGCGTTTCTGGAACGACCTCACGGACGACTTCAAGAAGCCTGAAGTACATCAAGGCATCCACAACTCTGCGTACTCTCAGGAGGTGTCTGCCACCTCTACGGGAATCCTTCAGGAACGTTATGGCCAGTAATGCAGCTAGCCAGACGAGCTAGTCATATTAAAACTAGCAACTCTTTCGGGATAAAAGAGAACCTAGCGTCAGTGGGCCGGCAACTGGACAGCAACCGCGGCATTAGCCGCCAACTTCACGAATATGTACTGCAGCTGCGACAAAAAGAACTGCTCGGCACAAGACGCACTGGAACAGGGGGTCGTGCTGAATGTGTTTCAGAGCAAATTCGCGCTGTAGGGTGAACCTGCAAGTAAAAGAAACAGAAAAAGTAATGGAAGAAGAACCAACTGTCAAGTAATCACAAGAACGATGAAAGCCCTGTGGAGGTGAAGCAACAGCAGCAGCAATACGCAAGAGCAAACGATGAAGCAGCCAAGCCACCACCGCCAGTAACAACAGAACAAGCAGCTGCAAACCTGGGGTCAGTCACCCTGAGGACCGCATGCCCAAATCCAGGAATAACGCCTCCTGCCTTCAGCGTTGCCTGACAGTTTCGAGAGAGGCACAACCGCAGCAGCAGCAAGATATACCGTGCTGCAGAAATCCTGCAAACAGGATGCCTCTTGGATGTTATCGTTTGCCAGGCAACACTGAAGCAGCTGTGACAATGCCAGGAGCAGGCAGCAGTAGCAAACTGTCAAAGTAATAAGAGCTAGAGTCGCGCAGCAGAAGTTGTGAAGCGTTTCCAGGCACAGCAGAGATGATGGCAGCAGCAGCAGGGGCAGCAGAAGAGACCAACGCAACCGCAATGCCAGCTGAAACTACAGCACCACCAGTAGTACACGATCAAATATCGCACCTTGGCTATCTCTCGGATGTTTTCCTTTGTGGGCGGTGACCCCTGCAGCTGTCTTTGAACAGACCGCAGCCAGGCCAAGCACATCTGATTCGCCAATCCATGAAGTGGGCCTAATGAAATGACAGAAACAGCAACAGCAGTGGAAAAAGCAGTGGCAGAGGGAGCTTCACTCGCGTCTTTCTGGACAGCATCCATCTAGGGAAGAGCATGGAAATGTGCTCATGCCGAGAATAGTCGTCGAACACTACGGTGCAGCGCTCAGGGTTCAGGGCTTCGACATTACCGCCAAGTCCACACATGCCGGCAGCAAAGGCAGCGAAAGGATCCGCTAGGGCAGAGCCAACAAGGTGAGCAGCATGGGCAGAAACGTTGCCCCCTGCAGGAAAAACACCAGATGCTGCTGTGGCTGCCACCGTTGCTGCTACCGCTAATGCCGCTTGCTGCTGCTACAACTGTGGCATTTGTATTGCAAAGGGGGGAGAAAAAGGACAAGAGACAGCAGGATCAGCAGAGCCGCACGTTCAGGCAGATGCTTCGGCAAATCGCCCTCCGATATACCATGTGGCAACAAGAAACAAACACACAAAAGCCAAAAAGCATTTGGGCTCCGCAGCGCACGAAGAGGTGGCGCAAGAATGCAGAACACAGAGGCAGATGTTGCACGGAAGGACAGGCACAATAACCAAAATGGGGAGACGCCAATGGCTTTGGCTGTGGTCAAACAAACCTTCATGATCTGCATGCAGCAGCAGGTAGAGGCGCAGAAGCTCCTCCTGTTGCTGTCCCTCAAGGCCTAGCATTCGTGCGAAGTTCGCTGCCTGTGAAAGATAGGCCAGCATAGGCAAAACGCAGACACGAAGTGTTGCTTAATGCATGTACGCCCTCGATCTCAATAAAGTAAGGGGTTACGATTCGAGGCGTGAGGTCTACGATTTGAAGAATGAAGTGCGGATCAGTAAAACTTTCGCTGTCAGACAATTTATCGTACGCCATTTTAGTTGGTTGTCTGCTGCTGCTGCTACAGTGGCAGGGCAACCATTTGGCTGTCTATCAGCAGCAATTTCTAGCGCTACAGATTTGCAGAAGTGCAGCGACAAAATCCCCCAAGGCTATCTTCCTAAAGCTGATCGACATCGAAAGTTTAACGTTCAGCGCTCACAAAATCAAGTTTAGGGTCGGGGCACGGCACACAGCCGTCGCCAAATTTTCTCCTGTAGATGTGAGCAGCCGTCACCGCTGCGCGCGCTACCTGAAAAGGACAAAGGAAACGGCAACACACAGCACTATGGTGCTGAAACTCTGTTCTTCCTGCTGTTGCTGCTATTGCTGCACTTGCTCCTGATGCCCAGGCTGACACGCATGCTTGGCCTGGCGCTGGAGACACGTTCGCTGCGCCATCAGGGAGCTCATTACAGCCGTCGTTGCTGCTGTTGCTGTTTTTTCTGGTGTTGCTAGCAGTGCTGCTGCAGGCGCCGCAGCAGTGCAGCAGTAGCGACTGCACCTAGCAGTACCTTTAGGAAAAGGCAGCAGAAGCAGAAGCACCGGCACCAGCAAGCAAGCTTTAACAGCCAGCAGCATCTGTTCACGGGCGCGTGTAGCTCCCGCACTAACAATTAATGCAAAATAAGTAGCAATAGCAGCTGTAGGTGACAATGTTTACCAGAGCGAGCGCGTCGACAAGCGCCGGCTTCCAGAATTCTTTTTTCCCCACGGAGCCGTTTCCTGTTGCTGCTCTGAAGAATGAGAAGTCTGAGAGGGCAGCAGCTGTAGCAGCAAACGCTGCCATTGGGTGACCATCGGCCGGCAGGGCATCTAATATCGCAGGCACTGCAGCAGGCACTCTCAAGAAACGCTCGTCAGTGTAGCTTCCGAGATGCGTTGGCGCTTTAGCAGAAGCATCCCCAGCAGTGGCAGCAGCAGCTCGAGACCCAGTAGCAGCAGCGGCAGGTACTGTCATCTCATACAGACAACGGTGCAGCAAAGAGACCTCGGACTCGGTAGGCACCTTAGCTGCAAGCACACGCAGCAGTCGCACTCAGAGCAGCAGCAAATGCAGCAGCAGCTACAGCAGCAGCACTAAGCGCACGAGGACGAACACCTGCGACACATTTACTTGAAAAGCAGCGACTGCAATCTGCAGCTAAGGTATTTGCGGAGAAAGACTGTCGGGGCAAAGCGATGAACATGAATTACGGGGCAAAAGGACAGGTAACAGATGAAATAGAAAACAGGCAATAAGAGGGCGAAAGCAGGGCGACCAATACTAAAGCAGGGGCTTTCTAGGAGGCCAACGAGCTGCCTGTACGAACAGAAACAACTAGCAAATAGACGCAGCAGGTGTCAGTGGGTTAAGCCTCAGAATGCGTGCTTTGGTGAGGCTAAGACGCACATGTAAGCAAAAACCAAAGGAGAGCCTCCACCGACGGATAGGCGTGGCTCGCCTGCATCTTGGGCAAATCCTGCAGCAGCAGTTGCCGCATAGCAGTGCCGTGTAACCGAAGACCCAACTCAGGGTCGAGAACAGACGTTTCTGTCAGTAGCGCCGTGAGGCCCCTCATGCCTAAAGGACGACAGCAAACAAATTACCGCAGGCGCGCGTACTTTTGAACACACAGTGGCTTCCATCAGCTGCAGATTAAAGTCCAGGAAGCGGAAGCTGCAGTCACTGCTGAAAGCGACCACTCATCACGCTCCAACCAGCAGTTCCAGAGGTAATCCAAGGCTCGCGGAACCTGGCAGAGGGCACCCAGTCAGGCTGTTGACCTTACCACCAATGACGTTCACAGGGGTCACTGACCCGATCTTCACAGCCCCGTACTCAGCTCGTATGCGCTGCAACCGCTTTTGCTTCTCCGCTGCTGCTGCCATGAGTTGCTCCTGCAGTGTTTCAACTGCCGCACGCACAGCAGCTGCTGCAGAATTTTCCGGCTGTTTAAGACTCTCGCTGGTGCTGCTGCTGAACGGACTTCTAGACGCTCGAATGCCCGTTAATGGCGGCTCTGTTGCTGGCGGTGTCGCCGCTGTTGCTGCAGTTGTTGGCTTGCAATATGACGTCGTTGCCGCCCAAGTGCGGTAGGCGCATGCTCCTGTTGCTGCGGTACCGCCGCACGGCAGCGACGAGCCCTTAGAAGGGCCCAACAGGAAACGCACAAGGGGGGCCCTCATGATGCTCGTGTTTACGGCAAGGAAAGCCTACAGTCTGCAACGTAAACCTTGGAATTTCCAATTTGCAATACGGGGATACGGTGCAACAATAGAGGTTTGTGCTTATGATTTTTTTGTGTGGAATTTCACCGAACTGCAGCCTTTGCTCGGGTCGGGGCTGGCGGAAGCTCGGGATTCGTCACATTTGTATGCTCACCCAAATAACGTTAGGTAGGCTTCCAGTTTTTTTAGTTTTCCGTTATTATGCTGATTTATGATTATACCTATTTAGAAGGAGCTTCTTCCGTTGCTCCTGTGCCTTGTCTCTCTAAGCTCCCTGTGCCGACATGCTACCTGCGGAAAAGGGCCGCTGCGGTAGGGACCAGGAGCAATTCTTTCCGGTCCTTCCTCACTCTTTCAACCTTTGAAAAATTAAGAAAAGTGCAAAATGCGCAAGTAGGTGCAAACTGAAGGCTTTAGTGCACTCATTTGTGCTCCCCCTTCTGATTCGAAATAAACAGAATAGGTACTCGCGTGACAGATTGGCCAAACTGTCTTCATTTTCGCTATAGACTAGTCCAGTTGGATGCACAAACACTAATATATGGTTTCTCACTAGAAAAGAGAAGACGGTGGGCTGATCAAACGGTGGATGTTGACTTTTCGTTTACTGGCAACGTAATGTTCATGAGGAAGAATGAATCAATTTCGTGTCTTTTCAGCTTGTATGACGTAAGGGCCCTAATGCTCATCTTGTCTAATGAGTTGAGAGTTTGGTGTTATGTCTAAAAAAAGGTATTTAGAGCCCAGCACTTTGTAGTCTCAGTTCGCACATTTGCCTTCAAATGCCTAGCGACCACAAATTTTTCCTGTCCGAAATCTCATCAACGGAATGGAATACCAAACAGGTAAGTGGGAGAGGCGCTGTCGTAGACGTAGAAACAATGGCACGAACGATTCAGCTATTGCCTTCATCAGGGAAGACGAGGTTCCCAGGATTTGTCATCACGGTTACACGATTATGCAGGAATATCCCAGGACTTGTTTTATTACCATAATTGAAGGCGTGCGATTAGACGGTCGCAGCAAAAACGAAGAAAATCACGGCACCTCAATGGACGCCGATCAAAATGCCTCGCGCCACAAAAATATGCGTATTTAGTAATTTCCATGGAGGGCTCCCGTGCGAAATTGGGACACCACCATAGCACGAATGCAACGTGCAGCAATTCCAAGTAAAGTGAAGAAAGAACTAGAAAAATATATCGCTAAGCACTGCTTTGTTTAGCTGGACACACTTCTCAAGGCTTACTAGCATCAAATTACATGGTATTTAACGAATCTGAATATGATCGCTCTCGGCTGTTGACTTGTCGACGTCAAATAAGTCACCTAGAGACAGCTTTAGCAGGTTTGATGTTCACGGAAAGGGACAGAAAATAGGCACATGCCAGTAGATATATTTGGCTGCGAAATTAAAGCGGACAGCTATCATTTTGAAGCAAGGAAGCGAAAAGATTGCCTCTACAGAGTCCGCCACAACCAAAACGCGGATATACTGTTTATAACTTTTTCTGTGAGCTCAAGCAGGTGTGATGTCGTGTGCATCGCATCTATGAGAGAAAGGAGATACGAAGACAATGGAGACACAAGCATGATCATATGTGGGTACATCTGTTTAAGCTCCCAGGCCTTGAGAAATATAGCGCGCAGCTCGGTGCTGGCAAAACACATTAAGGGACTCCGTAGGCCATCCTACAGACCCGACTGGTGCGTGGTAGGACACCAATGAGTTAGTCGTGAATTTTCATAGGCAGCAATATGACGTTGCCGCCCACCTCGCGCCTGACGTTCCACCCGGTTGGATGGGTAGCTTCCATGATGCAGACCCCCGGGGGTGCGCGCAGCCACGCGCCAGCTAGCGGCTTGCATCCTTGGCTCACTGAGCCCAGAGCCTGTTCCTGCATATCCCACGGTACTTGACGGAGTAGTTGGTCGGTGAGTCAAGGGCCGCATCCCATGTCTTGTATTGCCTCGGCGGTTTTGAGGGGCCCGAGGCTCCTGTCTTACGTTGCGACGCGGTGGGTGCACAAGAGTGTTAATAGGACGCTGACACACGACAGAGCAGCATGCAAAACATGCTAAGCAATTGAAGAGAAAGTCTTCTCAAGCAAATCTTTTACCTAGCCCAACAGTGTTGCTGCCTCATCAAGCGCTGAATAAGTGGGATGCTGTGTACCTCGGATTCATAGGAGATGCTCAAATTGTGAAAAATAAGCATTGAAGGGTCATTCAGAAGCTGTGCACAACAGGGTTGAGACGAAGTTGAGCCATTCAGATTTCAGGAAAATAATGAGGCTCGTGCATGCTATGGCCTGTAAGCTTCATTCGTGAAAATAGCAGACACCCCGGTGCACACTGGCGGGGAATAGCAAGAGTAGGACTCACGTTTTCATGAGCAAGCGCAATTCTTTGAAATTCAGTCATAGCGTGTGAAGCCACAGGCGGGTTCCGCATTCCCGTGTTTCGATGTTGCATCTGAATTAGTAAGCAATAGGTATTCGCAGACAAGGATGCCAGACGTACATGCACTTGTGAAATGTGGAAACATAAATAGATGTAAATGAAGGCTCAAGTTCACTGCTGTGGTGGTGCGAGTGAGAATTAGTCCTAGTCAAAGAAGCTTAGAAATCAGGTTACGCAAGGTGGCCTGTGGGTACTTACTTGGGGCCACACGGCCCTTTCACGTTGCAGGCTCATATGGGCCTCAGCTAGATCCAGCTGCCTCTGCGCGGCATTGGACCTAGCTCTTCCGCACCGATTCCTGCGTCTGGGGGCAGAATAGTGCTGCCACTTTTGCTCGCAGAAAATTGGCGGCTGTACAGCTGCAGCAGCTTGCCGATAAATTTCTTCAAGAGGAAAATCAGGCTCTGCAGGTGCTCCCCAGGCGGGCGCTCTGCCTGTTGAAGAAGGGCTCCAAGCATCGTCAGTGCCTGATTAAGTGGCGAAAGCGAACGCAGTGGAGTCTGTCGCAAAAGAACGGGGACAAGATGAACAGTAATACCTTTACACTGCAGTGCCATAGCACCATTTAGTGTCTGAGCACTTACATGCTAAGTGAAGGTCTTGAGAAATTTCGTCGAACTCGGCCTCTGCCCTCAAGGTTTCAAAGAACGTGTTAGGAGTATGATCCTGTTGCGGCTCTTGTTCCGCTGTAGTCGTGGTATTGGCGTCACTGAGGTCTAATGGTGCTGGTTGGGAGGTATGAGTGGCCCATGGAGCTTGCTGAGTGCTTGGACAAGCAGACATTAGCACGATTAAGCAGCTCAAGGCAGCTAGAGCTGCAGTAGTCTCCATCTGTAGAGAGGTTAGCTCCGTGGAGATCTGCAAGAGGAAAGCTCACAGAGTGCAACACGCCTGTGAGATATACGAGGGGCGCCTCATGCCCATTAATGTCTTATAACAAAGGGAAACCTGTGATATCTGTGGATTTCAGGGAGAATAAATGCGGTATGAGCTCTGCGTGATTGCAGTACTCCGAACTCTCAGAAGACACGAGGCACTTGGGAATCATTTCCGCTTGGTAGCGAAAAGCCACTGAAAAGAGGGTGAGACATAGATCTAAATATAAAATTCATCAAAATTTCAAACAAAGTTGGCCCGAGAATTGAGAGATCTCCGCTTTATATCATGAGCCGTCTTTGCCGAGAGCCCTGCACGGTCTCCGAAGGCACGAACGAGCACTTGCTGATTACTTACAGTTGAGGCGTGAGTCAAGGGCAAAGCAAAGTATCATTTAATTTAAACTCATGAACTGGTTTCAAATCGACGATTTAAAAGTGAAAATTTTCGGCGGCATGGAGGGGCCTCTGGCTGACCAGTCCTGCTGACCGCAAAGGGGACCAGGGCATATCCAATGCCCAGGCATTCGTTACAGGGAGGCACCTTGACCAGTGAAAGTGATCTTAATTTACATAAATGTTCTTCGGATTTATACTAAATGATTTGGTAAAGATAATTTTAAGTGTTCAAAGAATGCGGTTGTGCTTTGGTCAAATGTTACACTCCCAGTGCTGATCACTGTCCGATCGAAGCGCCGGCTTTCGCACGCACCAATTGAAACTATAGAAGCAGCCGGAAGAGATAAGTAGTCACTGCGTGCTTTTGCATTAAAATAGAAGTAAAAATGCTCCCCATAATATTTTTCGCTCTCCCGCTATCGGAAAGGCGGCCGCTGTCCGCGACGCACCACGAAGCAGCCGATCACGACGGAGGCAACCAATCAGCAGGCGCCCTCAGTATTCTCCAATCACCAAGTGCGCATAGGATGGGACTAAACTGTACCAAAAAGCCATCGTCGCACTTCAGAGTTGCCGTGAGTTGCTCAGAAGCGAAAAAAGAACGACAATTTGCAAACGCAGTCCCTTCATCGACCACACGATGTATTGTCCGCTGGCTGATAGATCTTCGTAACTTGCTCACCGCAGGATATTGCACAGTGAGCAGTACTGCTTTTCAACCAGCCTCGCCTCTCATTCTTAAGTAGAAAGGTGCTGCTTTTCGTCAATAACTTACAGATTTGCTGACAGAGAGCCTTCAAAGCCGCCTCTACATTCCGTTGTTCCAAAACATGAAAAAGAAACGTAGAGCCAAATAAGTTATTGTCTTGCAGATTAGAGCATGTACGCAGACAGGAAAGAAAGCAAAGACTATCCCGCTGCCGTGGCAGCAGCTGCTGCTGCCGGCTGTTTATTGCGGTCGCAACAGAACTGTTAAGTTAAAACTAAACGAAAAGAACCAACGCGAAACAGGAGCAGCACGGCGTCCCGTAGGGATTAAAATTTAAGACTTTCCTTCGGCCCCTCCTGCCGCCGCAACAGGTGACGAAGGTGCCCCTAATGAGGACGCAGGCGAGGGAGACTGGCTCCCTCCCACTGAGCCCTCTATTTGTTGCTTAGAGGCGGGCAATCCGTCACTCTGAGGAGACCCTCTAGGCTGCTTCGGGGGACCTTGAGATCTCCAGCTTGTGGAGGAGGCCGACGGGCGGTGCGCCTCGTTATGGTGTAGCTGCTGTTGCAGCTGTTGCTGCTGCTCCGACGGGTCCTGACGCCTACTCGCGGGCTGTCGTGCACGCCGTTCCCTTGTAGGCGCACTGACAGTCCCTTCGACATGTTTTCTACTCCCAACCACTTGCTGCGGCTGCGGCTGCTGCTGTTGCTGCTGCTGTTGCTGCTGCTGGTCGCCCTCAGGATGTGCCTTTTCCAGCTGTTCGTGGTCTGGGGAAGCATTCGGGGCCTCGGGAAACCCCGTGCTGCTCCTACTTCGCGTATCACCGCGAGATATGCTTCTTGTGATGTGGCCCTTAGCCCTGTTTGGCCCATCCCCGGCGGCTGACGTTGCGCTAGCTGGCCGACCGGACAGATGCTGATGCTGATGTTGCTGCTGGTGCTGCCTGTTTTGCAGGTGCCGACGACTTACTGGGGTATCTGAAGATTCCCTTGGTCCCGCCCCCCCAGCGTGAGATACGCTGCCTGCAGAGGAACTCTTGCCAGTCTCATGGCCTCCTTGAGAGGCCCCCGTCCAGCGGCCACTACGCGCCCTGTGAGTCGGTGAAGCAGCAGCAGCAGCAGTGGAGCCTGCTGCTGCTGCTGTAGCTGACGCTGGGTCGGGCCCTGCAGCATCGGCAGCGCCTGACTTTGCCTCTCCCCTGCTGCTGCTGCTACTACTACTACTACTAGTTCGCGGATGGGCCCCATTAGAGGCGGATACCAAACGAGAAGAAGGAGTCTGCGGAGATCCTTCGGCTGCTCTTTCCGCTGCTGCTGCCTCTTCGAGTTGTCTGGCAGCCTGACGCTCTTGCTCGGCCTGTGACAACGAATCGGCAGTAGGCAGAACTCCAGATGAAACCGAAGCAGCAGCAGCAGCGGCAGTAGCAGCAATAACGGGAGGGCCATTTGCGCATATAGCTACAGCACCTTCCAAACACCGCCCTGGTGCCTGAACAACAGCAGAGGCGGCCCTGGGGGCAATTCTTGTCTAGCGGTGCTGGAACGAACAAGATCTCACAATTCTGTGTCTCTTCTCAACTTCTCTATTGTTCGCAATGATCGCCAGAATGCGCCTGTCTAGAGCCTCCTCCTGCTGGAGGTCTCGCTGCCGCGGTGCAGGGGGCCCCTGGAGGCCACCTTGTCCCCCTCCCTGTGAACGCCCGTGACCTGAGATAGCAAAACATGAGAGGGCAGCAGAAATAGGCGTTATAGCACAGTCTGAGTTGCTGCAATGCTGTTGCTCTCTTTCTGGTGCTGCTGTTCCTGCATCTTCACCATGACGTACTTGTTGCTGAAGATGAGGCCCCACCTCTGGAGCCTCTGGCGGAGTCGCCATGGGCCCCCGAGAATCCTTCGCCAGGGCAGCTTACCCCAAACCGACTCTGCTGCTGACGACCCCCTCTACGCGGCTTCTGTTGCTGTTGCTGATGATGATCTGGAGGGTACTGGCGCAATGGGCCGCGGTCGTGCCTTTGGTGGTGTTGTGCTGCACCAGTCGCCCCTGGAGCGGCTGCGTGCCTTTGCGGTCCGTCTCCTCGCAGCTGTTGTTGTTGCGGTCGGTCCCTCTCTGGCTGGCTGCTTCGGCTTTGCAGTGAATGACCTCCAGCCGGAGTCCCTCTTGCGTCTTGCAGTGGGACCCTGCCGTGATGCCTACGCGCGGATTGCTGTGGCTGCTGCTGCTGCTGCAGCGCATTGCCACCGCTGTGCTGAGGCATGCGTTCTGCAGATAACGTAGTCGAACAGTCAGAAGCCCTAGGTAGAGCGCCGCCGGCAGCGTGGTGTTGCTGCTGCTGCTGTGGCGGAGGCGGCGGCGGTGTGCTACTTTGGCAGAATTCTGCAGGTGCTGCTGATGCGGCAGGCGCAACAACTGCTGTTACTGCTGGCCCCGCTTCTGTTGCGCTGCTCCGGTTGGTCCTGCCACCCCTGCTCCGCGCGCTGCTCACTTTCGGGGCTCCTTGGACTGGCTGTCTCGTCCTAGTGCTATCGCTTCCCCTCTGCTGCTGCTGCTGCTGTTGCTGCTGCTGGTGTGGCGGCTGCGGGAGTTGCTGCTGCACTGCAGGTTCATCTGACTGGCTCCGGGCTTGCTGCTTACGCTGGTCTTGCTGATGCACTTGCTGGTCAGCAGCAGCAGCAAACTCTCCATCATACATTTTGTGGGACTGAGGGACTCGGCCTACGTCTGCTGCTGTTCCCGCTGGAAGCTGCTGTTGGTCGTGGTGCCGCTGCGGCTCCCCCTGGAGCACCTGCTGCTGCATCTCTTGGTGGTGAGTGGGCTTGACCTGCTCGTGCACCTTCGGCTGCTGCAGCTGCTGCTGCTGCAAAGCTTGCAAGTGCTGCTGCTGCTGCAACTGCTGCATTTGCGGCAACAAGGCAGCTGGGACTCCGTATGCCGCCGCGAGCTTGGCCTGCTGCGCCAGGGTATACGCGTATGGCTGTTGCTGTAGGTACGGATCTTGCTGTTGCATATGCTGCTGCAATTGCTGCAGTTGCAGTTGTTGCTGAAGCACAAGGGCCTGCTGCTGCTGCAGCTCAATGGGAGACCCTCCTGGCTGCTGCATGGCGTATATCATTGGCATTTGCATTTGCTGTAGCTGCTGTTGCTGCTGGAGTTGCTGCTGTTGTATTTGCTGCAATTGCTGCTGCTGCAGTTGCTGCTGCTGCAGCTGCTGCTGCTGCAGCTGCTGCTGGTCCAGACTGCCAAGCGGCCCAATGTCGCTAAAGTAGGGCGGCAGAGGCCCCAGCTGGGTAGCGACGCCCATTTGCTGCAGTTGCTGAAGGTGCTGAAGCTGCTGCAGGGCTGTGTTTGTTGCAGCAGCTGCTGCAGGGGTCATGCTACCGTAAAGCGATGGTGCTGCTGCGGCTGCGGCTGCTGCATACGCGGCTTCATATGCAGCAACGCTGCTCCCATATGGATCTAGAACTTGCTGCTGCTGCAGATGCTGCTGCTGCAGAAGCTGCTGGTGCTGCGCATGTTGCTGCTGCATCAACTGTTGCTGGTGTCTACTCTCCTCTTGCTGCTGTCTCGAAGCTGCTGCAGCAGCAGCAGCAGCAGCCTCCATCTGATAACTGTCCCTTGCATATGTTGGTGGACCTGCCTGAGGACCCTCATGGGGGTTCTGCAGCTGTTGCGTGTATGGCTCATCTGTATCGTTGACCGCTGTGCTCTGATGGCGCTGTTGTTGCTGCTGTTGCTGCTGCTGTTTTTTGGAGCCTTCGGAGCGCCATATCTCCTTCGACCCCCGCTGCTGCCTCGCCGAAGGCGCCTCAGAAGCCCCTGGTGCAGGTCTGGCCCCTCTGCGGGGCCCAGGAGGCCCTTCTCCCGGATATGGCATTTGCTGCGGGGCAGATGCACACAAATAACACACACTGACTGCTGCCCGAGTCCCGCCGCTGCTGACGACGTGAAGGTGCGGCAGCAGCCGCAGCTGTTCCCTCTTGTCAGTGTATCGTACGTGTATGCCTGTTTCACTGGTGTCACGTGGCTCTGTATCGTATAAGTTAGACTTTAGTGCACTTGCCAGCCGCTGCACCCGCGATTAGCCTGAAGTGAGGGCAGCAGAAAGAATGGAAAGTATACGTACATCTGCAGGCTCACAATACAGCTACCGCTGCACAAACGGCTGCAGCCGAATAGAATAGTCTTTTGTGTGTTGCTGCTGCGGGTATTGCAGGAGCAGCAACAGCCACCCCCTTGTTGCAGGGGGGGCAGCTGAGTGCAGCGAATCGTGGGGGGCCCCGCTGCTGATGTGGTTGCAATGTAGGTCCCCTGGGCTGCATGTCTTTGAGTTGTTGTGACTATCTAACCATCTCCTTTTCTTGGGGCCCCTTGCATGCGTTGCTGCAGCTTGGGGGCCCCGCTGCGAGCACCTGCTGCTGCTGCACTGCTGCCCCCACAGCAACAGAGCTGGGGCTGGAAAAGCTACTGTTGTGGCCGAACCACTCGGTTATTCCTGTTCCCATTAGTTCAAGGGAGAATTATACAAATGTTTTTTAAATTTTTGTTAAGTCCTGCTTGATTTGTGGTTTGCAGATATGTGTCGTCCCGTGCTCCCTCGTCACCGGCCACCGTTTGCAGCGCAAATAACTGGAAATATACAAAATGTGCAGTGGAATATAGGATTGGCTTCCACAAAATTGTGGGAAATCACAACCACGTCTGAGCACGTAAGTGCTGGGCTCATCGCTACGTTTCGCGCCGAACGGGGTTAAAGTGTACGTCAGACGCACTTTGAGACCTCACTCTTCGCAAGCAGAAAAGAGTGCGGTGTGCAGCTTGGAGATGCATGAGTACGTGCTTCTTGGATATGTATTGATAAGCAAAAATATTGTGTAGGCAAAGAGGCATGGCCTGCCGAGGCTGGAGAAAGTCGCGTGATTGGTAGAATTGTACCCATTGTAGTGAACAGCAAAGTATGAGGTCTGCAGAGCGACTCTTCGCCCAGAGAGCCGATAAGTGATAAGTAGTGGGCAAAACTTTCAGAAATTCAACGTTGGAGAATGTCTTGACCTCGGACTGTATGACATATTCTGGCTGAGTACTTCGGCCCACAAATCCCCTGAGAACGAGTAGAATACTGACTTATCGGAAAACACCGGCCCAATCAACAGGCCACATTGATGAGCTTAGCTCAGCGTCTTGGCACTCCAGTGGGAGGGGCCATGCCTGGGAAATGGCAAATAAGCCTAGGAGGCGAAGGCAGGCATGTGCCTTGCACGTAACAACCAGTGACCAATAATTGTCGGCGGCGCAGTTTCTTTGCAGGAACAAGTAGTGCCGTATATCTGCTTTCAATTTTGCCGTCTTTATTCTGCAGTGCTCTCCTGCTCTTCTCTGCCGAAGAATAAATCCTTAGAGGCATGGGGAAGGAGGCTTTCCTTCTTGAGACTGTGCTTGCTAGTTACTACGTTGCCTCCGTTTACTGTCTTTGCAATAAAATGCGATGTTAGCCTGCATGCTTTTAGCCAGTTCCATGGCGCATGATGCTTGTTCTAGTAGCTAAATCCCAGGTCGTTCGAGCAGCTTTGCAGTCAAGTGCTCCGCCGGTTTCTGCTGGAGCGACTAGCTGCCTGAATTTTCCCCCATGCCTCCTACGGTGCTGTCACTAGTATATACGGAGACGCCTGACTCGTGAAGCGTAACTTGGATTGCGCACTGAATAATTCTGCGGCGAAAAACAGTGCGCATTGAGCTCTGGCTTTGCCATGTCTTTCAAAGCTACTTAATATATGTTAAAGGACATCTTAGGCTCTACACATGCAGTGTCACGATGCGGCAAACTCACATTAGGTCACTACGCTATCGAGCAGTATGGCCTTAGATTTGATGCAGCGCCGCCAAGAAATCATAGGTTTAGTTCTGTTCTACATACCGTGCCTGCAAATTGTGCGCCGCCTTCTCACTTTTAAAATCATGTCCCACAAGAAGAACCCACAGCGTTGATTCCTAGGATTGGCGAGACAGTCACGAGGTATGTTCGCAGCAATGCGACTGACAAAGGAACAGAATAGTGAAGCCGCAATTGAAAGTTGTCGCAGGCGCAATATCTCTACAGAATAGTGAAACCGCAAATGAAAGTTGTCGCAGGCGCAATATCTCTACCCTCAGCCCACGGCTGTACATTTCAGTATGGTTTCAAGGCCAACACATACATACCGACAAGCTTGCGAACAAGCAACGCGCACTAATGGACAGAGGATATGGACAGAGCTAGTGAGTCTGGAAACTATGCCGCTTCCACGTTTTTTATTTGTTAAAGAGTGGACAACAGAGTCAGCCAACAACAAATATAGCTGCTCGAACTACAAACGCGAGAGACTGAAGGGACAATGCACCAGCTTTGGGGCTTTTACGGAGACAACAAAAGTCAGGCCGTAGCTCTTTAGTCCGGGTTTTTTGCATCGGAGGTTATTGGCATCTAAAAAAACTGAATGATCGACTCTAGGGAAATTGAATGATCGACTCTAGGGACCCTAGAAAAGTGCAGCGTGGCCCATAACTCCAGAGGCACTGGCGGCCTATTGCAGATGCAGACAAGCAAAAAGCCCAGTTACTTTAGGCAATGCGGAAGGGCTCAGAAGTGTCTCGAGTGTACATATTGGAGAAGGCCAAGGCTGGTGTGCATGGCACAAAAGAATTGAAACCCTCCTGTTGTAAGACTCCGGAAAAGCTAGGGAGTAGGGAAAGCAACATCAGTATCACAAAAAGACTCAGAGGATTCAAATTCGCTTTTTTTCGGGCCAGCTCTTGCGCTCCGATAACCGTAAGAAATCAGTGGAGGAGACGAGAAGAAGCCAAGAAAGCACTGGCTGCCAAACGGTGGAGTCATTTCCCGTATAGCAGGGGACGAGTGCATGATTAAGGCGCCTATGTGCTGACCTAAGCGCAAGTTATGTGGAAATATACCTGAAGAAATTTCGGTGAATTGGTTCATTTTGTTTGATGCGTTGGGGAACGGCATGGGCCCATGCTGCCTTGTTGGTTTCTGCTGCCCATTCCTTTTTTTCCGCTACCGAAACTCATTCGAAGCGGGCATTGAATATTTTGTTTTCCAGCTATTTTCCCTTCTAATTTTTCACAAGTCGTAGGAGCGTAGCACAATGTGGAAAACGGGCAAATGAGAACTTAACACCTTGAAGCACAAGCGCTAAACGCTGCTTGCACGAGCACAGTTAGATGTGGCATTTCACCGCAGCCTATGCAACACCTAGAAACTCAGTCAGAATCCTCATACCGAAGAGCAACCTTTCCCGAATTAAATATTTCAAGTACCCAAACCATGAAGTCGTGCTAAGTAGGCCAATGGACTAATGCACCTCTGCACGGCAATAGGATCGCCACTCGTCTCAAGGCATGCGTGCCCATATTTCACATGAGTAGTGATTATATTACACAAAACAGACCAATGCGCCTGGGGAAGGAGTGCATGCCGTTCCCTTAAGTGGTCACCCCGCGGGCATTGGGTGGTGTAGGCTCATACATCGATAGATCTGTTTAGCCATTCAGGAATACCTGAGCAAAGATTCAAGAGGACTAGAGAAGGATGAGCATTAGTAGAAGACACTTTGGTAACAGTACCACTGAGGTGCTACAGCTTGTCTGTCGTCAGCCGGCACCGACCCGCACGCTGCTGCATGGGGCCCTCTGTTCATTTTTTTGAGGCCGTTTATCCATTTGGCGTAGGTCCTTGGGCATATATGGCTAATTCAGGGAATTGCTCAGCATCTAGATGAACAGCTTTGCTGCTTTCGCAGTAGTGCCCACCCACGGGGAGGCAACTGCTAGCGGCCTTGTCCGCGCAGTCGCAGGCGACAGCAAGCAGCAACGGCGGCAAGACCAACAACGGCAGCAAATGCTGCAGGGAGCCACATCTGCATGCTGTCGCTGCAAATAATGCTACTGAAAAAGGAGCAGCGCCAGAGCTTTCCAGCTTCCGACCACTCCGCTGAGTCATCTGGGACTACGGCTGCAGCAGCAGAAGACTTTGTAGGGAGCCATACATTTATTTATTTGTCTTTGAAAGGTTTTGTCCCATCCATTCGTGTCTTCTTTTGCTCTCAACTTCCCACAGATCGCCTGGAGTGCACATCGTGGGGTGAGCCCCACCACAAACCGGCAGGATGCGACGCATGACTTACGCGGAAGCTGTTGCTGCAGCCGCCGGAAGCAACACCGAATTGCAGCAGCAGCAGCAGCAGACCTCAACGGGCACCAGTCCCTCCGTATACAGCGCTGTGTCCTCGCCGGAAGAATGGAGTGGTCGCAAGCCTGCTGCATCACACCGCAGCAGCCCCCACGGAGCGACACCAACTGCAGCAAATCCTGCATCAGACGCAGATTCTGCAGAGGAAGCGACATCTTCAAGAGGGATGAAAATAGCTGAGCAGGTGGGGGCGAATCCGGGGACTGTGAAGCTATTGCGAGAACAGTTTGAACGGCAAAGCTCTGAAGGCAGTTTCACCGGGCTGCTCCGCCAGCGGTTGCCTTCCATTGTCTCAGCTGTGTCTAGCTCTTCCCGGCCGTCAGCACCAGCACCAGGAACAAGTGCATCGGCGGAAGGTGGCTACAGTGGCTCAGAGGATGGGAGGCAAGCAGACGCACTCACAGATGCGCAGGCATGTGCTGAGTTTATTCAGCAACTGCTGCACGAGAAGCAACAGCTGCAGCAGCAGGTAGACTCCTTGTGGAATCAGAAAGAGGCTTTCCGCTGTGCTAACGAAAGAATGGCCAGGACGCTGCTCCGGCAGCAGCAGCAGCGAGCAGCTGCAGTTGCTGCAGCGGCTGAAGCAGCCGGAGCTACGCCGAGGAAGGATATGTCTCGCCGCTGTGTTACTGTAGTTCCACCGGGTTGTTTTACGTCAAGAGACCCCTTAGGCCCCCGATGGAGCGTGCCTACTCCAGGGAGAATAGGAGAGGTGCCTCCTGTCGATTTTACTGCTATGAAAATGCAGCATCGGCAATCGGAGTTGCAGCATCCACGTTGCACAGGCAGGGAATCTCCACAGGAGCAAGTAACGCGGCAATTGCAGCAGCCTCAGCTGCAGCAGCAACAGCAGCGACAGCAGAAGATCAAGTCAAACGCCATTCCAGGTATGGCACCTCTGAATTTAGGAGCCCTGCAGCAGCAAACGGCACCTGTCCCTCGCAATGCCAGTTCAAGAGTCTCGGGAGTGTCGCTCCGCGTAGCAACGTCGGGGGACCGTGGCACTTCGCGCATGGGAGGGTCCTTAACATGCAGGGTCTCGTTGGCTTCCAGTGCGCTGAAAACCCCAAGGAGGAAGTTTGGTGACGGGGTTATATCGGCGCGTGGATCTGCAAGAGGGTGGCAGCGACGGGGGGTACACGAGGAGGAGGAGCAGCACCAGCAGCACAAGGCTATTGAAGAGGCACTTGTTGCTTCTCTGCGCTCATTGAATATGTTGGGCTCATTCAGTTTGGGGTCAGGCAACGGCAGAATGAGTGCGCGCGCTGCTTCGGGGCCAGAGTGGGAGCCTACCCCAGAAGCAGCACTCACCCGCTGCAGCAGCAACCCCGATAGGGGATATTGGCACTCTACATTCCTGTGTGTACTAAAGGTTGAAGGCACAGACTTTTTTCTTGACGTTATCCGGCAGAATCATCAGCAGCAGCAGGACACGCTGCCAAGCTTCCACAGCACAGCGAGTAGTTTCTTTAGCAGCACAAGCGCAGCTGGCGATGTAACGGAAAGCCAGGCGATGAATGGAGCCAGAGTCATGGCCTCCAAAGAAACAGCAGGTGAGACATTGCAGCAGCAACGGCAACAGAGCTCACATACACTGTTGATTTTCTGGCGTGGCTTCACGCGTCTCGGTTTTTCACAGTGCTTACTGCCCCGAATTCTTGCATTTGTTAAATTCGTGTTTCCCACGTGGGACAGTGCTCGGCAATCGGACCTGTTCAGTGTCTTTGGTGTTGTTAGGGCCCTTTGCATGTTGGTGTTTGTGATTCAGGTGTGTTCCAAGTTTGCGTCCGTCACCTGCTTAAGGATGACAACTGGCTGCGCTCCATCTGCGTTTCAATGTTTTGGGGGCTAACATCTGTTGTAGATGAGGCGGAACTGCCACCGGACCAGACGCTGCAGCATGGCTTGAGCGTAGAGGGGACTCAGGCGGGGTCCCTTCAGGACTCCAAGAGCTCCGCAGCCTCTGACGAAGCCAGTGAACAGGGGCAGGCGACGCCTTCAGCCGACACGGACAATAACAGCGGCGCTTGGAGCGGCTGGGACTTAGTTGCGTTTATGTACCAAAGAAGCATCGACGCCACTGGCAACCCTGTTACGGGCAAGGCAGTTTCTTCCTCTACGAATTTATACATATCCTCGCGCGTCCCAGATGGTTCCATGCCAGGTTCATCGCCAAGCTTCAGCACCAGCAACAGTACAACCCAAAGCAGCAGCAACAAGGCCAGTGTGGACATGCGTCGTGCAGAGCCGTACTCAACAATGAATCAGCTACTGCTCCAAAAAGGGCCACAAAAGCAAAACATGTTCCTGGTGAGGGCGAAGGATAGACACGCAGGGGTGATGCCACTGTACCATAGATCGACCCAAAAGTACGTCCATGTTCACCCTACAATGGGCCTTGTAGGCCTTGTGCCCCCGGTGATAGAGCAGGAAAAGCAGCTGCGGCATCTGCAGAAAGTAGAGCAACAAAAAAAGAAGAGTATCAGGAGGCGTTTAAAGGCGAAGAAGCATCATGACACCATTCAGCACCAACAAGATGGCGCCAGCAGCAACACGAGCAGCTCTGTTCCCGAGAGCCCGCAGCCAGAGGTTGAGCCAATTACAGCTGACATGTTCTTGAGGCCGTGCCGTATAGAAATGATCCCCCTGGCGGATTTGTTGCTTCAACAGTCGGTCCATCGCCTGCTATCGAGTGTCCAAGAGTTGGCCGTGCAGACCCAACAAGAACAGCCTGTTGGGGAGGCCGCTTGCGGGCCAATCGCCGAGGCCGCGAGCCTCAGCAGTCTTAGCGGCAGCTCTTCAGATGAGGGGGACAGTTTCGATGGAGTTGTGGCCTCAGAGGGGGGTGAGGATATAGACCCGAACAAGATTGCGGGCAACCGCCGGCCCTTAGTTCCGCCTCTTGGTCTCCCTCCAGTTGTCCCCGCAGAGACTCTCCCTCCATCAACTCCACAGCAGCCGCCTGTGCTCGCTTTCCACCTTGACGATGAAGGGGTAGACACTGACGTTGAGGGTGACAGCCTGGCGCACTGTACTGACAATGGTTGCGGCCCCAGAAAGGCTGCCAGAGCTATTTAGTCTGGTCTGTGACTCCTGAAAAGCACAGGTGGCTCTGAGCAGAGCCCTAAACGCGCGCCGAGAACTCATTTGGCGTTCGGTACAGGCTGGAATAGCGGGAGTTCGTTTGGCGAATTATGGTGTAGAAGGACAATTTAAGGCGCAGAGAGAAATCTTCACGCTGGTCATGTGTACGTACCCAGAGAAGGAGGCGTTGGGGCTTTCTCGCACTAGGGTGTACACCGTAGCTTTGTTTTCTAGTTGCCTCGACGGGCTATGGAGCTGCACTTAGTCAGCCATTGTTGACGTTCTGTTTGTTTGTGCATTTGTCCTAGAAACGGGCATATTTGTATCACCGCCTGGTTGGCTTTGCTCTCTGCTATTAACGAGGCGGTACGCAGATAATAGTGTCAGTAGGAACTACAGCGAACCAACACGGAATACGCAGCGCGGTTCAGGCCCTTAGTGGTCAGCAACAGCAATGCATCCTGCGGATGACCAGCGGCCTGTGTAGAGCCCGTCGGCATATGCAGGAGATAATAGTAGAGACTAGCTTCTATTTGACTGTTCTGACACCTACTGGAGACCACGCTAACTGGAGTGGCGAATAACCGCAAGTAGCCTGGCCTCTGCAAATATTGTGATGAGCCAGCATTTGAATGGGTGACAGCAAAAGGAGAAAGAATTTGACCCTCTCCTATAGCAAAGTCAGGCAATTGGCCTATGCTGGCAGGGCTTAAGTTTTAAAAAAAGAACCGCTCAGCCATGATTTAAAACCAGTCTGTGGACATTCAGCAGCCCAGGCGCACTTTCAAGATACTTACGGGCTCATTAGTGGCAGCTTCTGCCCTTTATGTGCAGTAGCTTACTTTCGAATGACAGTAACGGGACATTCCTTAGGCACTGTGCCGTCGCCAACTTTAGCTTCCTATTGGCACAATGACGTATCAAGGGTCTCAGTTGCGCAGCCAGAAACCTATACAGTATGCGTGCGGCCGTGAGTGACGGAATAAAAGTGTGACATGCTCGGTACTTGTCAGGTTCTAGCGGCACAGCATTGTCCGGAAATCCATAGGCCTGGGCAGCCTGCTTGAGGTATGGGCTACGTATTAATTTTTCCCCTGAGGCCACTTTCCCATGATAGGGGGCCTTGTATCTCCAGGAACGTCAAATTGTTGCCCAAATTCCTGAGGGAGTTCCCGTTTGGCAGCGGCTTACAGGCACGGTTCTGACGAGGACAACCCACTCTAAGCCCTGGGAAGGCCTTCTTCAAAAGGGGGCCTGCTTTATTGACCAAAGCTGGCTATGCAGTGCCTTCGAGAAATCGCTCACGGGCTCGCGTCCCTTGCCCGGTACACTGAGGAAGTTTCCCTTGGGAAGTATCTACTAAGCGCAAGCAGTGCGCATTATGTCCATACACTAGTGATGAGCGCTGTGTGTTAGGGGACTTACTGGGCTGCGACTGGTACTTAAGGACGAGGAGAATCACTTGGGGACTGCTTTGTTACGTGGTCCACCTTTCGTCTTGCTGTCTACTACCGGGGCACCGTTAACTCAAACTTTTGCGCCCTACATTTCAGATTTTCCCCAAGGTACTGTCCCCCCCGATTACAGTGGTGTCTTAGCCTTCCTGTGACCTTTAACTATATCTCTACTGCGGCAGTAGAAGCCCACTACAGCATCGTTTGTTTTCACGGATGTAGCTTACATAATTCTAACGCCATGGTCTCGTGGACTTCATCGAGTTTTTCTGCGATCCGCAAAATTTCGTAGCTGGAGTGGAAGACAGCAATGAACTGACGAAGAATGAGCGCGTCTACTTGGGGAAAATGTAGTAAAAATTTACTGTAGAGGTTCAAATACAGCAAAATTCATCATGCATTGAGCCAAAGGAGGTGAAGCAGGCGCCAATGTAACCTCCTTGTCAATTTTTATGAATACACACCATACGCTGAAACACATTTTTTAATTATGTATTCATTCATTTCTTTCAACTCTCCGCTAATTCTTTGGCGGGTTGCTGTTAATCACGCAGTGTTCCATCATGAGTCTACTTCCTCATCGAACGATTGGGAAGGGGAGAGAGTGTTCTTCTTTAGGTTGTTGCTGAGGATTTTCAAGAAACATGTTTGATGCCGTTGCATTATGGCTTTTGTCTCTTTTGAAAATGGAATTGCGGCCTTAATCATCTGCGTGACGGACATCTGTGCGCTGATTCTGTGGACTAAGGCTCGAAATCTCCCATGCTCACCATCCATCTGCACAGCCTAAGTCTCTCCTTGGCCACACCAGCTGAAAAATGAAACGAAGTACATGAAGTTTGCAGGAGAAGAACGTCAGAACAGCTGGGGGCCCTGGCTTTCCCTTCCTTAAGGGCAGGTGTGCGTGTCACCCGCTGCGTTGGACAATGGTGGCTACAGGGGACGAACATGGCGTTCCCCAGGGCCATGGCTCCAGGGAATATAGTGGGCTTCATTATGGGGGGGCGCTAAACGCCCGCCGTGAGGACCCTTCTGGGCACAGGCCACGCCAGCACCCCCGAGCTTTTCCTTCTGTCCGGCCAGTCCATCCCCCCATGACCATCTACAATCCTATGCAACACCGCGGGCAGCTGTATCCGGGGTCAGGGCTTCACAATCTGCATTGGCAGAGCCAGCCTACCCCACTTCAAGCGCCGCCACCCCCTCCACCTACCCCGGGTAACGTCCTGCAAATGGCGCACGTGCAGCGACAGCCACAACATATGCAGCAACAACGTCGAGGTCTCTCTGAATACCAGGGAGGCATAGCGACAAAGCAGCCGGATGAGACGTCGAAGGTTGACCCATACAGCCGTGGCTTTTCTGGAAGACGATTGCTCTCGAATTCGAGGGTGGCACCTTTATCAGCTGCCGGCATATCGAATCCACGCAACCACGAAAACTTACAAAGGAGGCCTCAGGAAGAGATCGTTCTTAGCAGCAGCAGCGATTCAGAAAGGGAGACAGCTCCACTTCAGGAGCACCATGAGCGGAAAACCGAGAGTGCGCAACAGCGACGCGAACTGCCAAGGCTGCGGCCGCAGCAACAGCACTATGTACAGCAGCAGCAAGTGCAAATGCCATATCAGGATCGAGCGCGATCCCAGGAGCAACAGCCACACCAGCAACGGTCGCAAGGACACCAAGAACGTTTGCAACAATTTCAACACCCGGACAAGCTATCGCAGCAGCGGGAACAGCAGGAACAGCAGCGCAACCAGAGCTTGGAGGAGCAACGGCTACGGAAGGCCAACGGCGGGAGGTCTCAGGGTTCGCCAGAACCCGCCATGAACGCATCTGGCCCTAGTACTGACAGTCAAACTGCGGACATCCACAAGAGGAGTACGAGCAGAAGCAGCGGCAGCAGCAACAGCAGCAGCAGCAGCAGTAGTAGTAGTAGTAGCTGCGCGGGCAATAAAAGCGTCGAAAACAGAAATTCTAGTTGGTTCAATATGAATATTGATCGTTTGCTCCCCGAATTTCAGCATTTGATTCGCTGGAAGGACGGACGCCTACAGAAGGCACTGAGATTTGCTGCTGAAGAAGATGGCGTGCGGCCTTGCGAAACGGACCCGGATACATTCATTGTGGACTCTGACACGTAAGGTGGCAGTTACACAGCGCCCTTGCACAGTACTTTGTGTTCCTTTGTTTGCGTGTGCTGTTCGTCAGTAGTGAAGCTGAACACAGCTCGGTCCGCGTGCACTTGTGGAGCGGCATATTAGTGAACTCACAAATGAGCCGCACACAGTTTCTCTCTACTTCCTCGCAGCCTGATGCTGCAAATGCTAGGGCGAGGCTGCGAGCTGTCAATTTCTAGACGTCTAGAAGTGGAAAGTGCCTATGAAGGGAGCAGCTGACTGCAGGCACTTTAGATAAAAGCAGGATGAGCTGGAACACATGTAAATGGGTGAATGGGAGAGTGCTTAGGAACACAGACGAAAAGCGTGTGCAGCGATACTTCACGAAACGGGCCGCTGCGAGAGGTGTCACTAGGAGTAAGCGGTGCCTGGTATGACGTGAGAACAGAGAACAGCCTAGCTTCTGCGGGGCATACTGTTGTGTGCTTTTGCAGGAGCAATTGCCGGATAGTGGACGCAGCAGTTTGTGAGTGTAGCTGCCCTAGCCGCGATCCGTTGTGTTCGCACTTGTTGGCTGTTGCTGTGTGGCAGCTACGGCAAGACCAGCAGCAAGAGCTACCAGAGAAACAGCAACACCAGCGACAGCCCTATCAAGTGCAGAACCGAGATTTTAGTCTTCGCCTCGCCATAAGTGCTTTTATTAAGCAGCAGCTGCTCTCACTCGCGACTGAGGCGTTCGTGCCTCTCAAGCCATTCACCTGCGAGTCATTACTGCGCGACCTGTGGAGGCGTTTGCTCCGGAGGTTCCCCGCTTCAGTTGCTGCTCGTGCTGCAGCAGCGCTGGCAATCGGCCTGCTTATGCGCTTTGCGCAGAATGCAAAGGGAGCACTGCCTCAGATACCATCAACTGTAACCAACAGGCCTGTAGAGGAACATGAGGAAGATGACCTGAGAAGTGATGAGCAGAAGCAAGCGCAGCAACAAGGAGAGCAGCCAAATCCAGAGCAGGAGGACCAGCAGAGACAGCAACAAGAAGCACCGCAGCAGAAAGCACACGAGCAGACGGGCCATCCTGACCTAAGTAGCCTTGCAGAGGAAAATAGTTCTCAAGTGAAGACCTATGCATTACCCCCTGAGGAGGCAATGGCTTGTCTTATGCAGCAGCTCCGGCTTCAACTGCAGCACCCACCTGTAGCAAATGGACCTGAAGATGATCCTCTTAAACGTTTGTTTGAGCTAGAAGCGGCTGTATTTCCGGCCAGTGAACCTTCCGTTGTGCATACTCTTCTGCAGTTACTGCATAGAAGTGATGCGCGTGCTGCTGCTGTTGCTGTCGAAGAAGGGTTACGGCTACGAAGTCAGCAAGCATACAAAGAAAACACTGAAACTGATTTTCTCGAAGAAGCAGCATCACCTGAGGTTTACGTGCACTTCGCGTTGTTGGTGCTGGAAACTGCGACGGCAGCAACGGCAACGGCAGGGGCCGGATCTTCAGTACAGATGCGGTCGGTTCTCGAGGCGTGTATATATGTCATTCGGCTGCATTTCTCTCCGGCTGTTGCTTCTTCAGTACTGCGTTGCAAAGCTCTGTCTGATGCTGCAGCGCTCACAGTGTTTATATCAACTTTGCGAGCTGCATTGGCCAGCGTTCTAGAGAATCCCACCCCACGTATGGAAGGGTCCATCTCTGCCACTTCATCACTGCCCAGCATGTGGGATGACAGACCGCTCTCTCCTGTTTCGCATGACATAGCTCTTGCTGAGCTACAGCGACAATCCAACAGTTGCATTCGCTTGGCAGCGGCTCTTTGTAGCCCTTGGCAGTTAGCGGCAGCCCTTGCAAAAAGCCTTGCCATCTGCCGCAAGACTCAGCAGCAGGTGGAACCACAGCTGCAGGAGGCAGCTAATCTAAAGAGTTGTGTAGAATTGCTGGTGTCGGATGCAAACTCTTCCAGACGGCTCGTTGAGCAGCAACAACCGGGAAATGGCATTGTCCCCTCCTGGCAGTCTGTCGCTGAACAGATTGATGCGGCTCCCGAGCTTGTGGACTTGTTGGCATATCTCAATTGGGGTGAGGCCTTGGAGCCCCACTTTGGAGGGCTTGAAGCCTTTATTTGCCGCCATGGAAACATGCCGTTTGCTTTCAGCGGGGAAAAATGCAGCAGCAAAAGTCATGGCTCCACTGCGTGCAAGAGTAGGTTGCTTGACAGAAATTTTTTTGTTGGCATTGAGGGCGGAGGAATCTTAAGACTGAACAAGCCAACTCAGAACACTTTGGAGACGCTGTTGGACGCCGTTAATAGCAAAAATGCAGCGGTCGCTGTGGCGGCCCTGGCAGCTCTCTTGTGGGAGCCGCAGCAACAGCGGCACCGTAGTGGGGAGTGCGCCTTCGATACGTGCCCAGCTGCTATACAGCTGCAGATTCGCAACTACCTGCAAGAACGACATCAGCAAAATGCCAGTCAAAAGCCTCAGCTCCATGAGAGACGGGAACAGGCTTGGGGGGAGTTTTTTTGTAGAGTTTTTGCTGAGTCGCCCAGGGCCCTTTTAGATGCAAGCATCGTTGTGCTGCTGGCACCAGTCTCTGAGGTCTACGGAACTGGCGTCATTCATGCTGCTTTCACTTGTTTTTCTTCATTCCTTTGGCAGCGGCTTCAGTTGCAGTCACAGGTGTGTGAAGATTTTCCACCAGTCGATGCCTTGGAGGCAAAGTCCAGTCTGCTGGGGCTGCTGCAGACGCATGCAGCCTTCGTTCCGCTATGTAGCATCCTTCGAACGGCGCTACATCGTTGCGCACAATTGCTGTTACCCCCAAGTGAGGCAGCGGCCGCAGTTAAGGTACTACGCCAGCAACACGACCACGTAGAAAATCGACAGCATGGATACATATCGCAGAGTCAGTTGCAAGAGGTGCAGCAACAGAAGGAACAGCGGCACATTAGCGCATGTGATAGCGCTGCTGTTGGGGAGCAACCTGACATTCCAAAAGAGCTAGCACCTTGTACACCGGAACCAGAAACGGCAGAAGCTCTTACTTGTGGCACAGTATTCGAAGACGGCGACGCACTGCTGTTGCCTCGCCAACGTAGGCCAACTTCATCCAGCTATCGTGACAATGAAAGCGGAGTTATCAGTGGCACGCCATTTGAGAAGGTTGCTGTTGTTGCACAGCGGGCTGTCCTAAGTCAGGAGACAGTAGGCACTGCAGCGGATCTGTGGGGCGATGAGACGCCTGAGGCTTTCGTAAGGCGGCTGCGGATTGAGGAGTTCGGTGTGGGACTTGCCGGTGGTAACGACGCTGCTCCTGATGGTGCGCATGAAGAAAGTGTTGTTGACGCTGTCATGAGGAAGCAACGGGAGAGATTGACTCGTGCTCTGAACCGTCTTGCAGGCGATCTATACTCGTCGGAGTGTCACCTACAATTGGAACTGCTACAGAACGCCGATGACAATACGTATATTCTGCCGCTCCAGGTGCCTCCTCGTGTGCTGCTGCTGGAGCCAAGGCGACAACAGCAACTGCTACTCAGGATGCCGGCTCTGAGCATACCTTCTCTGCACTTTGAACTGCTGCCTGAAGGCATGGGCGTCTTCAATAACGAAAGAGGCTTCCGGCCGGTGGACGTTCGTGCTTTATGCGATGTGGCGCGCAGCACCAAAGCACCGCAGCAGCAGCAACGGAACCAGCACACTGAAAAGAAAGAAATCCGTCGTATAGGAAGATTTGGAGTGGGATTCAAGTCTGTTTTCAGCCTTGCAGATGAACCCCACATCTTTTCCTGCACAGGAGTCGCCATCAAGTTCTCCGCCACAGACACAAGCGGTCTGGGATTTGTGCTTCCTCACCCACTAGAGTCACGAGAGCCTTGCAAATACTTACCGGCTGAAGCGCTGCAGGGTGCACTCCTTGCAGCGCAGGACCCGGCATTTCTCGCAAGTACGGAAAGTAGTGGTGGCGGCAGTAGTGGAGACTACTGCTGCTGCAGCAGTTTTTCGCCGCATTCAGTTTCTGAGGAGGGAGCAATAGGTGTTATGAGCGTATGGCGTACGGTGATTTGGCTACCTGTGAGACCAGCGTTGAGAGAGGAGTGGATAAGCGGCCACAGCTGCCTTCCTAAGCGCCTTTCCGTCGTAGAACCACACTGCCTTCTCTTTCTGCGGCGTGTCCGCCGCGTTTCCTGCCGCAGCCACTCAACTAACAGCTGCTTCTTGTTATTAAAGCGCGCATTTCCGTTTATAGACTCATCCGTCCTGCAACCACCGCAACACAATGCGCATTCGCCAAAGCAGCAACGCATATATGCTTTACCAGAGTACGCACAACACGTTGTCTTGACGTCTTGTCGCCGTCATTTGGAATCAAGGCCGGCGGCATTGTGTGAAATGTGGAGCAACTGCAGCGGGAAGAAGTCTCCTTGGAAGAAGCACCACCAACACTGGCTGCTGGTGCAGCACTTCCCAGTTGGGAAAGCACCACTGTCGGGACCAAGTGATGAGCCTCTTGTCGTAGCCTTGCCACTAAGCCCACAAGGATATGCTGCACCGACTCCGATGGCAGCCGCACCTGCGTCTCGTACAGATGAAGGCAAAGGTGCTAACAGTAACAGCTCGAGTAATAGCGACGACGGCATCGGATGGCCTCTTCATTGCTTCCTTCCTGTGAGGGGCTTTGGTTTGCCCTTCATCCTGCAGGGTGCTTTCAATCTGACGGCATCACGGGAGGATCTGAGGTGTGGAGACGCCTGGAACTTGTGGTTGCTGCAACAGCTACCTGCTGCAATATGCACTTCTCTTTTAGTGTGTCGGTATGCACATCCCGAACTACAGGAGTCTTTGTTGCTCTTTGTACCTCTTTTGAATGCAACTACAGCTGTGGGTGGTTCTGCAGAAATGGTTGGATCGGCTGCATCTGCTGCAGTAGCGTGTGTGAAAGATCTGGAATGTCTCCTTGCTATTAAGCCTTTTGTAGAACAGCAACGAATCACGCGAAACATTGGCGAGGACTTCATATGGTGCTGCCCAACACGTGCAGTGCTTGCTTGCGATGCTGCCGTATACACTGAGTCGGAGCTGCCCGCAGCTGCCACGCCGTCACAAAGCAATGCCACCAGCAGCGGCCTTCCAGCTACTTCTGAATGGGCTGTTCCGCCGTGGCTTCTAAACAAAGCTTTAGGTTTGGCATACGTGCACCCAAGAGTACTGAAGCATCTTCAGCCAGCTATGCTCCGCCAGCTGGGGGTGAGGGACTTCTCACCTTGGGATGTGGTGGAGATTCTCCGCTGTCTAGTCAACTTGCAACACCAAGAGCATCATGAGTCGATGCAGCAGTTCGAGCCCTCAATGACCGTACAGAAGGGGCAGGATCACGCTCGACCTCTGCAACCGCAGTGGGTTGGCCGGTTGCTGCTACTTGTTGAAAGCATTTGCATGCAGCAGCAACAGACCCCGCAGCACCGCGCAGCCCTGGGGGCTTTGAAAGGAATTCCATTTCTTCCTACACTCTGCGGTCGCTTCGTAGCAGCAGACAGTGCGGAAGCGGCGTTGTGCCTCCCGCCTGACGCCGGTTCTGACAGCGTAGCGGGCCGCTTAGCTCAGTCTTTCAGCGCTGATATTCTTTCCGAGGGGCACGCTCAAGACTGCACTGATGGCTACACAGCGAACCAACTTGTCCTCTACATTCATCCTAAAGTGCTGGAACCATGGCTTAAAATTTCTTCCGAGCAGCAGCAGGCTCAGAGTCACGGTCCCGAGGGGGAGAGGAAGGAGGACCTATCAGATGCGGACATGCAACAACTGGCCGGGAGCAGGTTGCTGCAGAGGTCCCGTGTCATACGGTGTCTGCGGTGCCTTGGCGTGGATTTCCTGAGACCGCGGGAGGTGATGCAACAGCGTATTCTCCCGTTGCTTCGAACGCCACGTTTTGCAGACACGGCGACGGAGAAGCAGCTAGTGGACTGCCTTTACTTCATCGTCGCTCACTGCCACGACCTCGCAGCTCTAATGGAAGCAGACAGCAGCAGATATGTCGTTCGGCAGCAAGTGCTGCTGATGCCAGTTTGTACACACACGGGAAATAGGGTGTCTTTGGGTTCCGCTGAGTTGAGATGCCTTTGGAGTGATGGAAAGGGTAGCTCACAGGAACAACGGCAACAAGAGGCTTTACTTCTGCTGTACAAACAGCTGCTGCGAGATACTTTGTTCCTTTCGTTGGCATATAGCAGTGTGGTCGCGCTGCCTACCTGGGGAGAATTTTGTAAGCTTGTTGGACTCCAAAGACCTCTGCACGTATGTTCGGTTGTTTACTGGTTGCAAATCGATGCACTGCAGGGGCAGCAGCTGCAAAAGCCGGAGCAGCACCAGCGAATTCTCCAGCCGCCTCGCTTTAAGATTACATCAATCGATGGCGTCCCACCAGTTGAGGGAAGCTCAAGGTGCTACAACACACAGGAGATATTATTGCAGCTATCGCGTCGATGGAGCGAGACAACAATGGCATCCCTGAAAGAGGAGCTGATTCAACATATCGGCGAACCCTGGGACGAATTTGGGACTGTCGTCTCTTCAGGTACTTGGGTTGTAGTAGAGGACTTCGTGTGTATGGATTTCGAGCGGCTCGTTACCGCTGCTGCTTCGGCGATGGCCTGCTGTAGCAGCAACTCTCCGCTTTCAGCGTCTCACACGCTGCTACGGCTACCCCAGCAGCGCATGGTTCCGCTTACTGAGGAGCTACAGAAGGCGGAGAGCCTTGCCATCCGTCTTCTTGTTCTGGCTCTAACGGAAGCCCATCTCCGCTGGCAGCATTTTAAGCATCTGCGGTGGAGGCTGGCTGTTCCTTGCACAACAGAGCCTGCAGTGCCAAAGCAGCAGCTGCAGAAGACCTGTCTTAGTGAAGCTGCAGGAGGATTGGGACCAGGGGTGACTACGCTGGCGGGCCCTTCTGGGACAGCAGCATCTTCATTGTTGATGCAGCTGCGTTGCAGTGCCTGGCTGCCAGCAGTTGCGTGTGATGCGATCCCTGTTTCAGAACTGACGACAGGAGGGCACGTTAAGGAAGAGGAGGAACACCTCTACGAGATTGACTGTGATGGAGACCCGGCGCTCTCCCAAGGCAAGAGTTCAACTAGCAGCGACAGCGAAAGGGAAATAAGGGACGCGTCGGCACCCAAGGGAGCCGGCAGCGTGATTAAGACCAGCAGTAGCAGTCGCCAAAGAAGCAAGAAGCATTACCTTAGTTTTGCAATGGATTGCAAACAAAGCAGCAATACATGCAGCGGCGACAGCATCAACAGTAGTGCCTCTGAATCCTTAGTCACCGGACATGAAGTAAACGTGAGGGAATCTTCGCCCGATTGTCTCAGATGCAGAGGCAGCGCAAGCAGCAGCAGAAAGGCCCTATGGTATTGGCGTTTTGTAGGCCTGCGGAAACCCCGTGAGCTAGTAGCCTCAACAGACGAATGCATTCAGGTATATGGACGTCTCGTGCAATACCTACACCCACTAGCGCAGCGTTTCTTGCAGCAAAGGCTCCACAAGGAAGGAGAGCATTCGCTTTCGAATAACAGCGGCTCCACTGGTCTGGAAGGCTTAGCCTACACAGGGAACTGCCTAAACACGCTGGATAGTGGCAGCTCATCAGGGGATACGGAAACAAGCGCTGCAGCAGATGGATCTGGAAATATTTTCGAGGAGCATCAGTGGCGTTCGGGTTGTTTAGCTTTTGCTGCGCAGTGGATTGCAGAGGATAGGGAAATGCCAGCGAAGGCTACGTACGAGACAGGCAATACGCATGCAGAAGAAGCTGGAGTGCACACAGCGCCAGACGGAGCGACAGCTGCAAGGTTGTTGCGGTCTATCTCTTCTCATTTGAAGCAAGTGGAAACGTCAGTGGCGAACGTCGCCATAGCAACAATGCCTGTAGCATCTGTTACCGACGACGACATTATTGATCAGGGGTCACTGCTCTCCGTGGCAGTGTGCTTCCTAGCAGCAGCTGACGCTGCGTGCAGGGAGGGACGCTGTTGCAGCAACATGAACAAGAGGAACTGCAGCGAGGGTGTCTTCTGTCGCTGTTGTCAGTTTCGTCATGCTGGAGGTCACAGTGCGTGCCTGTTTTGTTGCTGCTGCTCTGCAGTCGTTGCTGACGTTTTTCACTTACTGCAGCACCTCGCTCGCCGCTGGCACATGGGGGCCGCATCAGCATCACTAAGTGTATCGCCAGTCTCTACAGCAGCACAACTACGAGGCGCCTCGAGTGTATACCCATTGAGTGCTGGACTGCTGCTTCCGCAGCCCGCATCTCGGGGAGCATTTCCGTCGCCCACTGCGGGATATTCTGCCACATTGGGGTGCTGTATTTGGTGGAAATCACCATCTGATCTGTTCTTCCGCCTGCCGGTTGGGGTCCCCCGTAGGGCTTTCCAAGGTTGCTTGCCTCTGGAGGATCTTGCTCTGCTTTTGTGTAGAGAGCAGTTTTCCGAGGTGTTTGATCGGACTGTGCTTGCTGACACTCATCGTGAAGAACCGTCTCTCGCTCTTGAAAAACAGCAGCTCTTTGTTCTGCAGCAGCAACTGGAAGAGCTAGAGACATTTTTGCTGCGTGCCTTGAATGTAGCAGAGTACCCGTCACTACAAGACTGCGTCTCAGCACTGACCGCGCTGACAAGTGGGATAGCGCTCATCAGTGGAGAGCGTGAAAATGCGCCTGCAACAGGGACAGAAGCGGTAGTGAAAGCACCGCCCACTGGGACTTCGCAGTCACATATGTGCAGCGATCCTACAAGACCCTGCAAACTGCGGCGTTTCGAGTCTACAGTTGATGGCAGCTCACCATCTTATGCACCATCGTCTGCCTCCCTTCGTTCGTTTGCAAAGCCGGCAGAAGCGAAAGCTGCCACTGCCAACTGCAACATCAGTGACGTCTTGCTGCACGTCGTTGCTCTTCTGCTGCATATTGACGCTCACTGTGGCAGCGAGTTTCTCTCTCTACCGGCAGTAGCTAAGGGATTGCCGGTAGTCCCATGCCTTCAGCTGGCTCCCTTATCAGTCACATCCAGTTCTGCAAGGGCTGCTGCCGATGCGGTCAGCAGCGTGCTTCGGCTGAGTTTTCTCCCCTTAGGAAGTCCTATGTGGCTGCGACTGACGCCGAGAGACTGCAAGCTGTGGAAGCAATTACAGGCTGGTGCAGAAGCCCTAGCAGAAGGGAAGGCAAGAGCGGACAAATCACGTAACCAACGGTGGTGTAGAGATGAATACGCATCTACTCCCGGCGCAGGCGAAGCATTAGAGCTACACACGTATCCCGCCGTTGTGTGGTATTGTGAGGCTACGTGCAGTTGGTCCGATCTAGTTGTTTCTGCAGCTTCGACAGACTGCTTTTCGAAGGATGGAAACAAGCTCTGTCCACTTTGTCGATTCTGCGTGGATCGCCTGTCCCAGCGACAACTTCAGGGCAGGAGGAATGTGCTGCGTGCGTGGCTGGACCTCTTGCAGTGCCGACTCGGTATCCAGCCCCTCAACACCGTCTGCGTTTCGCAGCTTACAAGTGCGCCTCTTATGCCACTGGCTTCAACTGGTGACGTGTTTGAGGTCATATCATTGGGAGGTCCACAACAGGAGTGCAGAGAACGTGTGGAGGGGGTGGTTCTAAAGGGATTGAAGCAGAGGGTGCTTGCGGTGCTTTTACCGGCTGTTAGACGTTACCTGCTTTGCCGTGATCCCAACCGCTATGTCTTGCTGCAGCAGCAATGGCTGGCTGCTCGCCAGAATCGGGACACGAGTGTGGAAAAGGTAGCCGCAATGTTACCAGAGGAGCGGGGGAAAGTTATGTGGCTGGAGCAACTCCGCCGGCTCGTACTATTGCTCTGCAACAACCTCCGCAGCAGGGTTTGTTTCGTCGAGTCAGGGGCGACAGGTCCGTGGACTCCCTGTCCCGCTGCGCTGCAGTGGGAGAGCGTACTCGAAGGAGACGACGAGTTGCCCTCTGGCAGCAGCTGCACCGACAGTCGCACCGGCGTCAACGATAAGGGCCGCGACCTTGAGAACAGGTGGGAATCAGCGGACTCATGTACACTTGGAAGTTCCTTTTTCTTGGCTTGGAATGTGGCGGAAGAGGCGCTGGGTACTGCTATACTGCGGCTGGAAAATACAGACTGCAAGACCAACGGCTGCAGGGAATTATCCAAGATATTTGCTTCGTCACCTGTGGACGAACTGCAAGAACAGTTGCTACCATCGTTTCCTGGAGAGGTTTTCGGAGAGCTCTCACGGCTTTTCTCTCTTAAGGGACAAAGAGACGACTGCCTTGCCTCCTTCCTTGTACTATTTTATTCAAAGCTTCAGCACCGACTTCTGCAGTGGCTCATGAGGCCACCAGAGGGCGGCTTCATGCAGTGGTTGCAAAGGCTGCTGCTATGCAGTGGCGAATTATGCTGCAGACTAACTGCTGTTGTAATGGCTGTTGTTCTAGGGACTGCAGTGGAGGATTGCTTGAGGGCTGAAGGGCTTTGGCATGGGCCACTTAACACTGTGGAATCGCAGCAGCAATGCGTTGCTGGCTTAGAAGAAATGAAACGACTTCGCAGTAGTAGTTTAGCTGCTACAGGTGCTATGAGTGCTGGATCTGGAGATGCTGTGACGCCGGGAAATCGCGTACTTCTGCATCTGCTCAAGGACGAATCCACAGCAGCTGTTGAACTGTTAGGATCTTCAGAACGTACTATGAAAGATTCAACGTGGCTTCTGAGGGACGCGTGGTTTGTCCTTGTGGCGACTGACGGTGCATCAGTGGACGGTTCTGCAACGCTGTACAGCAGAGAGTCAGAGGAGGCTCCAGAAGAGGCAGAAGAGGCAGGAAACGTAGTACACTCAAAGGCACAAGTAATCGGTGTCGTAGATGAGACTGGCGTGGAGGGGATTTCACTTGCGGACGTGCGCGCTGAAAGTACAAGTACCTCGCCAAAAGGTGTACCATCGGGTGTAGAGGGATGTGATGGGAAGGAAGTGTGCGCAGCACAGAAGATCACAAAGCCAAGAGGTAGTAGCGTTAGCAGCATTAGCAGCGGCGACAGTGTTGTGGAGGAAATACCTTCCAAGGGGTGGGATGAGCGAAATATGACTTCGGCGGCAGAGCGGTGGGTAGAAGATTGTCCCCGCATGACTGCGATAACTCCAGAAGAAGCCCTTTTCAGCTCACTTCACCGTTCGGGTAACGACAGTGCGAGAAGTGACTTGCGCAACGTACGCTTGGGGGAAGGCCAGAGGCAGGGTTTGGAGGAAAGTTTCCAGCAAGCCCACAACAGAGACGGTCACGTGGCTCTGGGAGACTTTGATGCACAGGCGGTTGATATCAGTCCCCAGTGAGGAGCGCACGAGCAAGCGGAGAATATGGGACGCAGTCAGATTACTTGGGCCTTCGCTAGTGTAGCAGAAAGAGGCACGTGCAAATGCAGAAGTGAAGTGGGCTGGCCAGGGCTGCTCGAGAGGCCCTAATGCCTCATGCTAATGAGTGAAATTAAAGCTTTTTCGTGCTTTACTGTGCCTAACAGGGATCGACATGCTGCTGCGCCTTTTGTTGCAACAAGTTCGTCGAGTGCAGCGTCTGCTGTCGCCGCGAGAAGGGGAGAGGCGCTAGTGTACCAGTATCTGCTAAGGCAGATGCAGCAACAGATAGCAGATAAGGTCGTACAGGTGTTGTGGCTGAATGAGGAGCAAGAAAGCGGACAGAGCTACGACATACTTATCAAGGTAACAGTTTTCAGGTGACAAAGATGCCGATAGCGGATCTTGGCAAGTGCGCCTGTCCTCTGGAATAGCTGATAGCTGACTGCCTGCTTTTCTTGGCCAGTGCATGATTATTTACAGCATCCTTGTTGATGTTGCAGGAGTACCCTCCCGTGGGAACCTCTGCTCCCCCCCGTATGACGTTCGTGGAGGTCAAGAGCAGCACGACAGCAAACAAGTACTACTTTGAGATATCACACAGAGAGTGGAACTTGGCTCAGCAGCATGTAAGGGAGTTGCTTTGGGCCCTTTTTATTTGCATTCGTGGATTTGCATTTTTGTTTTCATTGCCACTGGATGTCATGTGTCAGTCGAGGGTTACAAAACTTGGCTTGATTGATCCCCGGTGTGTAGCTCCATTTTAACGGGTAATCTTGCAAGTTCGCGTCGTACAGGCACTTACGGGTCATTCGGTTTTTCGGTTTGTGGTGTCTTTATTGTACGTTTGTCTGCTTACTCAATAATTGTAAACAAGGGCCTTCACGTGTTTTCAGGGAGATAACTTTCATATATACAGGGTCCTTGAAGCAAACTCCTCACAGCCACAGATCTTTCGGTGAGTACCCACCCAACACCACTTGTCGATATCGCAGCATCTTCTTCTGCAGACACTGTATCACATTCACGTGGCAGCGACTAGGCAGTACGCAGCGCACGACTTCTGTGCGGCCATATTCCGCGTCCAAGATCTCAGCACGTTGACGATCGTGGTGATTGCCAGTCGTATCAACAATTTCAAGGTTTCTTTGGGTGCTGTGGCATTGCTGTTCAGCATTGTCAATCCGTACATGCAGTGGAAGCATAAGCGCATCGGCATGTGCATAGCGATTTAATATGGCGGACAAAGGTATTTCGAGGTCTTTTGTGAGCACTGCCATATTCATTTTGACTTCCTTAGTATGAGTAAGTGGTTGGTAGTTTGCTTCTTCAAACAAGATGAACTAGGGACATCGTCAGCCTGGTTTAAGCCCTACGGTGAATGGGTAACAGCCCATACTAAATGCAGCAGACGGGAAGCTACAGTGGCTTTCTAGTATGTCCTTAAGACATAGATGTCGACTGTTTTGCAAGACACTTGGCGTCTATAGGGTCTGCAGTAGAGGCTTTGACTTATCTTCCTATTCTAGCCAGACGGAAAATGAAACTGCCGCAAGTGAAGTGGACTCTATGCGTAGTTACCCCGGAGGAGACCCAGTACAGTAAGAGGGCTTTTATGTTTCGCTGAGCCACAAGTTTTCCGGCGTTTAAGTATCATAGTGAAATCAGCCCCGATCATAGCTATTTTTGCTTATCGGGGGGCTCTGAAAGCTCTGAAACAAAAGGCAATAGTCCTCTTCAGTTGCGAGGAATTCGGCTTAAGGGGAATTGTAACAATCGTTCACAACGCAGGTGTTGGCGGGACAAATACCTACATTCAAAGGCGGGAGCAATGTGGGTTGAAACGTGTTGCTTTGGCTTCACGTCAGTTCAGCCCAGGCTGTGTTTTGCAGCAAGCTGGTGAAGAAGGGGTCCCATGTATAACCATTTTGTGTTCTGAAACTAGGTTGGCCTTGTGCTGCACGTTGCCGTCAAAACGGCTGAAATATTGAGCTCGCAAAGGCTGTGCAGGCTGTATTTTGCGGCAAGCTGGTGAAGAAGGGGTCCCATGTATAAGCACTTTCTGTTCTGAAACTAGGTTGGGCTTGTGCTTCACGTTGCCGTCAAAACGGCTGAAATATTTAGCTCGCAAAGTTCCCGGTGTCCTGGTTTGTGAACTCTTGTAAGGTAGTCACAACAGTGCAACAGCATGCGGTGCCTGAAGACAAATAATCCTGAGGTATCTAACTTGGGAGGCCATCGTGCTGCCCATAAGTACACCAAATACCGAGGACGCACTTTGCACGGTTGTACCGCGAAACCTGCAAATTTCAGTCGCTCCTTCAGCGGTTGAGTGTTTCACATTACTTTGAGACTTGGCGAGTATCAAATACACTTTCTAGGGTCTTTGCAGCTGCAACAGCTTACACAGAGATCCTGCATGTTACCGAAAGAGGCTAGCTTTCCGTAACAACGTTGCTGCATGGTGGGTGGGTTGTTGTTCGACCGGCCTACAGAGGAAAAGGCCTTGGTAGCTCCATCCCATTTTTACAGACTCAAAATATACAACACCTTGAATATAGGCTTCCGTTGTCTACATAGTGGTTTTCTCTTCAGTTTTCCAGTTTACCTTTGAGTGGTGCACATACGAGCGAGGCCCTACACATCTAAAATATGGGGAGGTGTTCCTTAATTGCATCGGAAAAGTAAGCCTTGAGCATCAATGGTGAATCGTTTAAGTGATGCTCTTCTCATCCACTCAGTGTGAGGCATGGAGCTCGAACAGATTGTACACCCAGCCCCACTTGGGCCGCTGCTTCATTTGCTGCTGGCAGCTGTCTTCAAAAACTCTCCCCAGAAGCTACGTAATGTTTCGGGACAGTAGGTTAACAGCATTTCATGAAATGCATTATGCAGAAGCTAGCCGCTGGCAAACACTTTTTAAGAGGGCCTCTTCGACTTTGTGGGGCCGCGCACACTCGCTCGCCTCTTGCCGACCTTAGTGATAATAAAAGTTCTGGGATTGGACGGCGAAGTTAGAGCGTTTGGTGGCCTTTTAGAAGATGGCGAGAGGGAGGTTTACGGGTCGCCAGGTGTCCTTGGCCAAATCGGCTGCCGTCATGAAGGCCAGCCCTTCGACCCGCACAGCCAAGGGAAGGTCCCAAGTGCTTCTACAGAAAAACAAACATGTATACACCCCGACCTTGGCACGACGGTATCACGGGTGCGTCGGGTGGCTTAAGGCATGTGCTCATACTTGTAGACACGTCCATGTCTGTAGCCCGCTGCTCAGCGGGCCCGCATCTGGAATTTGCACTTTTTGTTGCAGTTTCTGCCCGTGGAAAGAAAGACCCAATGGTGGGCCTTTGCCGGAGATTGATCGCATAATAGTTGACGAACACATCTCTTCCTGCAGCGATTGCTGTGGTGCGAGTCTCAAGGGGGATGGAAAGGGGGACGAAGTTATTTGCACCCGTTGTTTCTTCAACAACTTCATAATGAAAAGGCGGCCTTGCCTATTGCGGCTTGTGAAGAGCCAAAACCAAGGCGATAGACGAACAGAATATTCGTTGGCTGACTGCCGGGCCCTGCGGTACTGGAAGGACCTCGATTACTTGGATCAGGCGGCTGGGGACGAGACAATTGACGTGGAGGTTAGGGACACTAAAGTGCCCGACAGCTTCGGTGCGGATTTTTACCGTTTCATAGTTTTTGGCAGATTCATTTACAGGATGGACTCGGAGCTGTTGCGGGTGGGACGCCGAGCTGTTGCGTGCGGGACGCCAACAGTTCCTGACCGCATTGAGTGGAATTGCTGTGCTTCTGCAGGAAGGGGCCAGTACAAGCAACTCGGCTTCAGAGAAGTCTTGAAAAGACTAAGGGAAGGAGATACCTCTCTTTACGTCAGCACACAACGCATTGCTAGTGACAAATATGGTACAGTTAATATCTTTGGCTAAAAAGTCACCTCCAGCAGCACCCGCGTCTTTTGGTGACTGCTGCTGGTTGCCTTGCTGCATGGCGCCTGTGGCAATTTCTTGTAGGGAAGATCTCAGCGTTTGTGCTCGCGAACAGATATTGAAAGATTTGCACAGGTTTTTTGTGAGCACAGCCAATAAGTGATCTGTTCTGGAAAGCGACGCCATTTGACTTTTTTGCCGTATTGGCATACTACCGTCTTGGAGCAGCTCACAGCTCCCAGTGATATGCATGTTTTGAGTCGAGTGAGCTAAAAGCATAGGAAAAGGGAACATGCAAATCAAAAGGTGTTGATCTTCTTCCCTTGTTGACTCTTCTGCGAACGTGTTCTACAGGCCCAAAGTTACTATGCGGACCGCCCCTCAGCAAATCACTGTCTTCCGATTTCCCCGTAAATCCTGCCATTGCTGGGTAAGGCATGTAGTTAGTCGTGAGATTGGCTTGTGTCTCACATATGCGGCCAAATTTCCAGTACAGCTTGCGTATTATACGAGCAGGAATTTGGTGCCATCTCAGTTCAATATCTGGATGGGGCACAGTCGTGTAGGAAGTAGCACCGGCTTGCATCATGATTTTCACGACAACTTTTATTGCCTCGTGCGCGGTGAGCTCAACAATACCTCACACCATCCCCCGCATGTGGCCGGCTTGGCCCCTGAAGGATATCATGTAGGGACTGCAACAGCAGCCTGTATAGATCATGTAGGTATTGCTGCTGCAGCAGTTACGAAGCGGGTATCTTGTGACGCTTCAGGACGGAAGGAATTCAGGCTCTATAGCCCTCGTCTTTGTGAGCTCCTGCGCACGCAAGGCATGGCCAAGCCATTAAGTGCTGCTTCTGTCCACCCCAATGGCTTAATTTCGTACATCAGAGGCATCCGAGAAGACGGTGAGGATAACGGCCTGTCAGGGTGAGAATTAGGTAGTGGAGACTTTGTTTGCAAAGCACACTCAGAAATCGTACACTGACCATGGATTTTTTGTTCTCGACAACTTCAAGCAGTAAGCAAGGGGGAAACTTCGCTCACTCCGCTTTGATTTGGAACCAATTTCTCACACTGAGCAGCCGTTGCACCGTACGATACTTTCCTTGTGTCCCTCAGGTGCGCATGAAATGTCTGTCCTTCGAAGTCGTCAGCTCACACTTGAGCGAACCACAAGTGCGCTGCGAGAACAACTGACCGATTGCGAAAAGAGGCTCCAAGCGGCTTCAGAGGCAAAGAACACTACAGAACTGAAAGTGGAAGCAAGAAAACTGAAAGGCATGCTGGACCATGCTGAGTCAGAGTAATTCAGCACTATTTATAAGAACTACTTCCAAGCGTTGCTGTTTCTCTCTCTCTTAAGGCAGAACCAGTAGGGCCCTGCCTGATTTTTATGGTTGTTCAGCAGCAGTAGGTTTGGTGCGTTCCCATATTCTTTTAGGCTTGATCAGTGCCTTGAGGAAGCACTCGATGCAGCGGCTTACGAAAGTGGCGTCGACGATGATGACTCTGCATCGAACGACAGCGAGCTAACGGAGGTTAGCAACTGAAGTCCCTCTCTTATGCACCAGAAGCTCTTTGCACTCGTTGAACTTATTCTTTCATAGCGAACGAAATTGTTCGCTGGCAGAACTTATGCTCTGTTGCAGGGTCGCCTGGTGCAAGAAGGAGCGTATCCCGATCACTTCTGTCTTACAGGCACGGAAGAGCCATCTACAAGTAGGCAACATTCTTAATGCTGCTCAGCGAGATGTTGCGTTCTCGGTAATAGCCATGTACACGCAGGCAACATTCTAAATGCTTCTCAACAGGATGATGCGTTCTCGGCTTTTGGGTATTTATACTTCGATTCAACTATGGCTTCGTGCATTCAGCATCGTGGGACGGGCCGCTGAACGCCGCCAATGTATTGAAGAGATTCTGGAGTGTGTGGGTTGAAGAAGGAGATATTTGTAAGGTTCACGAATGTCTTCCACCCAACTCAAATTTGATTTTCATGCGCCAACGCAGCGCAGATATCCTTGGGGTCACGGCCCACAGTGTACCGTGTGGCTTTTGCTATATTTCCGAGCAGTTCAGCGCTCAGCTGAACTGTCAGCAGGAACGGTTCTAGCGATTTCCTACTCTAGCTAACAAAAAGAGCCCGCCTGTGTGCTGCTTACTCGCAGTGTACCTTCCGGCCAGCTGGTTTCACGAGGTCATCTCATACTCTCCGGGCAGCCAGAAAGACTCAAAGAAGCTCAGTGGAACGCCTGCTGACACAAAAGACAGTGTTCATTTGGCATTCAATATCTGGATGCACCCCCCATGCTTAGATGGTACATTTGAAAAGCCGTATATTGACGGCTACTGGGCCCAGCACGCTGCTCAGCAAGTTGAAGAACAGAAGGCGGCATCAGTTAGTGCAGTTGTTTACAACCAGAAGTACTTAGGGACCTCGCCTTTACAGCGACATACTGCACAGCAAGATGAACGCTCGCATCAACAAGACTCTAGTGATGGTGCACATGGCAGTCGCTTGGCTTGCGATATGCCATATAGTGTCAACGATGCAGAAGCTGTGATCTCTCCATCGAAATATGTGCGAAGTAAGTCCAGCACTTGCTCGCATGCAAGAAAGCCAGCTGGCATACTGTATTTTTCTCGTGGTCTTGCAAGGCTTCGGCGCCTACACTTAAGTAGCAAGGCGTACAGTGGTCAAGCTCGAAAGAACGTCCAGAGTAGTTGTCAGGACGTATAGTTCCGCTTTCATGGATAACAGGCGGGACTGGGCTAACAAACACTTGCTGTTTTTGATGGAATTTCCCTTGCTGTCGGAATACAAGCAGTTAAGACAACGCTCACACTATCTGGAGCATCTATCCCTCGAACGGCGAGCGTGGAGTTTGCTCAGCTTTCACAATTGAGATATTGTCATAGTTGTCTGCTCACTTTTGCAAACCACTTTAAAGAACTGTACCACTTCTGGACCAGTTGCAGAAAACGTTGACTTGGGCACAACAGTTTGTGCATTTGACGTAGAGCCAAGCTCACTGAGGTCACTCGCTGCTGAGGTGCCGTTTACAGGGGAGCATTTAGACTCTGCAAACGCTTTGAAGAGTAGGAGCTGTGCAGGGTTTCACTGCGCATCTCAGCTGTAGATTGCTGCGGAGCCCGACGGCCGCATTGCTGCTGCTACTTATTATGACGCTCTTTTTAAAGGGGATGCGCTGCTCCCTGCAACCGCCTTCAGCAGCGCGACTGTCTTGGTCTTTGTATTGACCATATGCTGCCATAGCACCAGTTTTCGGCATTTCGAACAGTTCACACTCAATCTTTTTCTGTGTTCTATGTTGACAACAGCTCACGTTATGCAGACATCTGGCCTCTAACCCGTTCACAAGTGGCTTAGACGCCGCGGCTTCAGCGTGCGCCTTCTCTTGCACCCCCAGAGCAACACTCTTCTGCATAGCAATCTCATCGCTTCCTCGAAATGCCAGCCCTAATGGAATGACTTGAAGAGCGGAATCCGGCAAGGAGTGAGCCAACAAGCCCGCCTCCTGTGCCCTCGGCAATCCACCGGTTACTTTGCTGTCTTCCTTTTTTATTTTCTAACATTCTGACTCTCTCAGACTGCTTTTAACAGTCTGACTCTGTCAGACTGTTTCTAACAGTCTGACTCTGCCTAAGGTCACACTCATTACACAACCTGGCGAGGGCTTGAAGGCCGTCACCCGTCGCGACATTTCCTCCCCACTTGTAATGCAGCGCAGTAGGGTGTCATCCGCTTGTCCTTCCACCGTTTCAAGGCTTTTTCGCTATAGTGCTCCTAGTGTCCCTCAGCACACAAGCTGCGTATCTACCCGCTGACTATGGCAGCCTGCGCCCACTCGCTACAAGCCTCAACGCGCACGTGGTGTACACAGCATAAGAGTAAATTGTAACTCCTGCACTGCATTTCTCTTATACTCAGCCTGAGTGTTCTATAGGTAGCTTACTATGTAATTATACCTTCAAGTTCTATGATGCTGCTCTGTACCAGTTTACCTTGGCCGGGTGGTGAACTGGGGTTCGTACGAAATTGGGAAAAAGTATTATAAACGTGTACGAGGCGGATAGCTTAAAAGAATGAGCATTTTGCCTCTGAGTTGCGAGGTGTCATTCGCCAAACAACCACGTCGAAGGAGTTCGGGAGACGGAGTGTGACTTCGTTGCTGCCAGGCCCCCTCAGGTAAATGCAGGTTGTCACTTGCTCCCTTCCCTTGAACTAGAAATTTAGCAAAGCTTTGTGAGGTTCTCCGGCCGTTTTTCGCTAGTTCGTTTGGGGCTAAGACGCGGCGAAGCCTGCGTCTTCGGCGCCTGCTATCAAAGATAACAGGAGAGCATGGGAAGTTTCGAGTTGGAACAGCAAACATCAATGGACTGAGCTTACTGTTCACTAAATATGAGGCTCAGGCTGGATATGGAACGACTCCAACCACTGAAACTAGTGCAGGATGTTCTAGAAGCTTCAATAATCCATGCACATACGAAAGGATTAGTTTTCCTTTGGTCTCGTAATATGGGCAAGACGGGGAAAAATAGAGCAGATGATGGTAGCACCGAAAAGTCCCTTCAGCTGCCTTTTATGACCCCCTTTTGTGAACCACGGTTAACGAGGCAATTTCTATGGGAAACCATTGCAACGTTAGTGCAACAAGCAGCCAAAAATGTTGTTTGGTGCGGGAATCTGGAAGGGGTTCCGTTGCGGTCTTAGTAGTCGCGGCTTGCGCATCTCGATCTGAAAACAAACAACTTAGAGGTTACGTAAAAGTGATTGAGGTGATTTTCATTGGTAAAAGTTGATGCTGTGGGTCTGGACAGAACAGCGTAGTCCTTCAAGTCCCCCTGTGCACTGCTTCGTTTAGGCCATTCCCCTGGCCGTCGCCTACCACCTTTACCAACGAAACATTTCCAGGCTTTCCAATTCCTTTATTGCGCGTCCAAAGGCCCCACATGAAATAGGGTACCAGAAGAGGTGTACATGTTCCTAATCACAAAAGTGTACAGCTGCCATGGCGTTCCGGCGATGTCACAACAGCCCGCAACAGCGCAGAGTTCCACAAAACGGCAAAGATCCTCTAAGCGCACAGAGCTAACAACTCTCCTTCCCCCTTTTAAGCCAGCCTTAGTAGACTTTACACAAGAAGAGTACTACGGACCCTCTTCTCTTCCTCGATAGTCTCCGCTTTGCCTCACTCATTCCCGAACTTCAGGGCATAAAAGCTCACAGAACTAGATCTGTTCAGGGCGCAACATACATCTCCGCTCAAGGAGGCCACAATGGATAGCAATGACTGCATTTTCCACTGGCTACAGCACACTATGGTCACTAATATATACACTAATATCATGTGTATGCATGGGGTGACTCTAAACTTCTTCCCTACAATAACAAAAATATTGATGAGAATAGTTCACTTCAGCGGCACAACGTGAAATTTACGGTGGTTTCATGTTGCGTGGGCAGCCTGTGAAAGGAAGCAAAAGGATGGGGAACAACTGTGCCGCTTCGTATTCTGTCACTTTGTACAGTACATTACTCAATGCGCAGGTTTGGGAAGCATTGCAAATGCGTTAAACCTGTATAGTGAGTAGCTTAATGAAGCTTGCCAGAACGAATACACACTTAAACAAATTGCCTGCGCATGCGTGAGCAGATGGTAAGGCGGCTTCCGCCTGCTCCCCCTTCCCTTGCCCATTGTATTCAGCAGCAGGTTATAACGTCCTCTCTTATCTTGAAAATTTGTGCGTCTTATCCTCTGTGCTTGTGCATATTGGGTCTTTCTTTCAAGACGCCTGGGTAGGCTCTACTGGTCGGTCCCATGGTGCCTTACGCGGCGGTGCGGCCGCTGCTTCTTCCGCGGCAAATTGGCTTCGTGTCTACTCTCAGCAACAACGGGGTATTTCCATTTTTAAAACATGGAGGACAACATTCGCTGCTTCGTACGGGCAACAACGGGGTCGGCTCCGTGGGCGGAGCCGTGCGCCCGTTCAGCAGTTTCAATCACAATATCGGCCCGCACAAGTCAGATCCCCCAGCGAGCGAGAAACCCCTTTATTTAAACCGTTTTGACCAGGCAGATGACCCTGCCCTTTTCCAGCTTGAAGCACAACAGCTGGAACAACAACGATTGTTGAAGGGGCAAACGTCAGACATCGTGGATACAGCGGACGTAGTGCAGCCATCCAACCATCCCCACCAACGGAAGGGCTTCCTTAAGCGCATGCGTTATTGGCACTACCATCAGACTGCAGAGCCAACCTTTCCCCGTACTCCAGACCTCAGCAAGGGGGGTGAGGGCAGCGCGCCTTTGTGTAGAATACGGCCACTTCCAGTGCCCACTGTAGTCCAACAGGACAGTGTGTGCGCCTGCTGCCTGTGCATTCAAGCTGGCTCCGGGTGTGTTGGTGCCTTTGCAATAATCCTCTGATGTGCTTGTTTTTTTTGGATTGGATTGCTGCAGAACTGGCTGCTGGTGCCACGGTGGTGCGAACCTCTGTGTGGGCTAACCCGGACGAGCCTGCTGTTGTGTCTGTGGGCCGGTTTGCGCCTGATAACTTTCGGGCTGCTGGGTATGCTGAGAATGCGCCAAATCCCACGAGCATCAACAGCGACGCACACCCAGACTTCAGGGACTACAGGCTGGGCAGCGGCTCTCCTGACAGGCGGCCCTTTATGTACTTTTTGAGCGCGTCCTACTTTTTTATTGGCGCAAGCATGATGAGGAGCCTTTTGTGCAAAATGGTCCACTTTTGGTGGGTTAGCAAGGTAAGGGAAATATCGATAGAATGGTGTACTCAGCACTCCTGCTTCCTTGCTGATTATTTCCGACAACTGCACCTCAGCAACAGAAGTGGAACGAGGAACCGCTATAGGCAACGAACATATTTGAGGAGGAGGCCGGGCCACAACCAGGGTACTTGGGGAGGAGGCTAAATGCCGGACGAGAGATGCATGAATATATGAGATCCTCAGATGCTGCATGTGCTGTCCGAGAGCCTAGCCGTGGCATTCTGTTTCGCTTTTACAGCATATAATTCATGTTGAAGCAATGCAAGCTAGGCCTCTGACTGTGTGTATCCAAAGATCTTACCGCTCTTCGCGAATAGAGATGTGAAGCGCAGAAGCATTTCTTCGGGTGCCTTCGAGCTCTCAGTCGAGAGCGTGAAATTGCGATTTCCCAGGCGTTTTGGTCATTATTTGGCGTCGTTCTATTTCGCTGCAGGACCTCATGGCTGCGGGGACCACTGAAATAGATTTGAGGCCAATTGAAGTGGGCACAACGGCTGTCTTTAAGTGGAGAGGCAAGCCAGTGTTCGTCCGCCACAGGACGCCTGAAGAAATTGAGCGTGCCAGGTCTGACACTGCCTGCTTTAACGGCATTTTCTATCGCATGCTTTTTGCTGACACCACCTCTGGTGTGGCGTTTCTCACGTTCCTTGCCTTCTGGTCGTGGCATCTGATGGCGTCGCTTCAGGGCGGATGACCTCGTGATAGGAACAATGAAGGATCCACAGACGGATGCGGAGCGCTGCCCTCGGCCAGAATGGCTCATCAACATAGGTGTCTGCACTCATCTGGGCTGCATTCCCATTGAGGGCGGCAGTTACCAAGGTTGGTTCTGCCCCTGCCATGGCTCTCACTACGATATTTCAGGTCGGTCTCTAAATTTAGTTATTTCCCTTTGCGTCCATATTTTTGACGAGTTAATGAATATAGGGTACGCACTTACTAAACGGCCTTACGACTACGGGCCAGTCCCGTACTCGTTTTCTGCTGAAAGTGCTGCTTAGCACCGTCACCTTAAGCTTGCTGAAGGCCAAGTAAAAGTGGAGAGATGTGGTTAGATTTTTTGTGGTTCACATTCGCTTGCATTTAGGCCGCGTTCGGCAGGGCCCTGCTCCAACGAATCTTGAAGTACCGGAGACAGTCTTCCTAGATGACCTTACGGTGAAACTGGGCTGAGCGTTGGCATTACAACGCTGTTTCGGGTGACAGCTATTTCTCGGTGTTCTTCGACGCTCGTGAGAGGCTGCTGCATACTAACGGCGGCCTCGCTGCAGAAGGCGTTGATGCAGCAACTGCGTCTCTGGGCACCATCTTCCCTTTTCAGGCTCGAGCTCTTCTGGTCATGGCACAGTGCGTTGGACCTATGCTCGCGAGGGGCGAGGGCCACCTTCCCAGCAAGCGTGTTACATTCCGCTTTCCTTTAGCTGGGGAGATATGAGGCACAGAGGAACGTCAGTAGCAATCCGCTCAAATGGCAAGGAGCGACGGCTGTTCCTCATGCATTATTTGTGCTCTTGGGCTTGAGGCACTTATTGTAACCCTTCAAGCACATCAGCTTTCGCCTTCTTCCCCCCAAACACTCGCAGGCAGCCGTTTACAAGTTGACATAGGGGACTGACCACAGCATTGGGCATAGTTGTCTGGCTTAGCCTTTTCAGTATCGGTCTTCGGGCACTAAGCGAGAGCCCAGACCTCTCGTGTGTTCTTTTAACGGAAGGCAGTATGAATGGCGAGCTGCTGGTGCGAATGGCGTAGCGCCATAGCACTTAAATGGTAGTCATTAGCAAGTGAAGGCGGCGCTACCCAAAGTCTGCAACTTTCAGTAGATAACCGTGGATGACCTGTAGCCTTCAGGCATTTTGCTTGATGCAGAAAGCCTCGGAGCAAGCGATATGGAGCCTGGAACGGCTAGCTGTAGCACGGGGAAGCTGCACGGAGCTCTTGACGCAATTGAATACCACTTAGCAATAGAGGTGGTTCTTGAGGGGATCGGGATGTGCTTAGGCAAGAGGTGGTACAAGCCACTGTCAAAGTTTTAGCTATGAAAGGCAGCAGACGCAGAGGTGGTAGCTTCGAGGAGCCATCACTACAAGTGGAGTTCCGCTGTGTCCCTGAGCAACTCTCCTGCCAAGTATTCACTCAGAGGAGTCTGTACATCCTCGGCCATCACGGCTTATAATTCCCTTCATGATCCAGCGGGTGGCCATGCCTAGGCCAGGCCTGGGCCTGGCCATCAGCAGCAGCAGCTGCTGAGTTAGGACTGGAAACTCTAAGGCAAAGCGTTTTGTTGGCGAGTCACGCAGCAAAGTAGGGTTAACAGTAGAAGAGGTTCGATGGGAAGCTGTGTGTGCACAGAGCGCTAGAACTTGGACCTATATCAGGGGAGTGAAGTACCTAGCCTGGGCCTTCACAAGCTGTGAAGACATTCTGCACCTAGAAGCGTCCGGTCAGGATCAGTCATAACACAGATAACAATGCAACAGTTAAATGCTGGATAAGTGCGTACTGCGTCATGTGCGTTCCGAGGTCCTCGGAACGCACATGACGCAGAACCATGCCACGCATGATGATCTAGTGTTCCAATAGGAAGCAATGACGTACTCACCTTTGGGGCAGCTCACAGTGTGGATGTAGTTCGATAGGTGGTTGCTTTAAGACTGTGGTCCCCGCAACGGAATTGAGGATCCACATTCCATATTCAGCAGCGGAAGAGCGCTACGTGGTGCGGAAGGGACGTCAACGAAGAGATAAAAGAGACAGCACAGCTTTTGTGGCTGAGAGTTCAACTGCTTTCGCTATGACCTGTGTGACCTTTGATGCCCATGTTAATCAGCCGAGGAGGCTCTCGGGTAAACTGTTGAAAAGAGATGTTTTGTAGGTCAGAACGTTATATATCAAATTTCCAAGAGTGTTTGCAAGTATAGGAAACAACAGGAGGCCCAGCCGCATGAGCTCTTCAGCAACTTCCAGTGGTTTCTAGCACACGGAGTACGATATGTGCTGTCCCAGGCTGAAGGTGAGCTAAAATTGTCGCTAGTCACGTGCGTGCTGTATTACTGCTGCGACGACACTGTCTCCTAATTCGTAGAGAAAGCGCTTTAGAGTAAGCTTAAGCCGAGTCTGCAAGCTTGCGAGGCCTAGCCCGCCAAGAGGAGTTTCCCGTGTTTCAGCTGCGTAGTGAAGTGCAAACATATTAAAGTTGCAAGCTTTTATCGACGCCTTTGAAGAACGCTCACAAGGCACGAATGGGGTTGTTGCATACAAATTCAAATTCCAACCTTGTATCGATGCTTTTGGAGGACAGTCACAAGCATGGATGGAGTTGTTCCTCAAGCTGCCACTGATATAGTCAATCTACAGTCTCCTCAGAGTATTGGCATACGGAAAGTGGATGGTGCTCAAGAAGTCAGACACTCACGAAAAGGCTGTAGGCTTCTTAGCAGGAGCTAAAACTCAGCTGCAAAGGCAGCTGCGAAATTTAGGGACGCAGTTAGAAGAACAAATGTTGAGACTGAAGCGATCCCGAACGAAATAAAACACTTAATATAGGCAGACAAATAACGTATTCGAATGCTTGAAAGGAAGCACGCACAGGGACAAAACCCCGGACCTCAGGCCTTCATTAATACCTGAAGGAGACAAGCCCCTTTGAGGACGACGCTTTAGAGAAACTTATAGCCATGGGCACTTACCACCATATGCAGGTAAACGGTAGGAATCACCACTCAACAACGTAACTTGTGAGGTGAGGTGAACTGGTACGCGGCCACATAGAACACCCAACGATGTGAGTGTAGCTTGCTGCTCCATAAGTTGGCTGAGTGGCTATGGCTGTTGCTGCCAATGGGCTGCCCTTCCCTTGGTTGTATATACGCTCAACTTTAGGTCCAAATCAATGCCAAGCGTAGATCCAATAGCTAGGACGACGAGTAGGAGTTCATTACCAGCGGCTAGGTACTGCTGAAGTAGGGCGCACTTCAACGTAGTCGCTTCAATGACTGAAGTTAGATTTCGACGCAACAAACGAGTTACACTACGTGGCACTCTTAATAACGAACAAGTAAGCTTACAGATTTGTTGACACTCTGGGGCTTCTGAGCCCTACCGTGTATACCGTGGATATTCACACGTTTAGCAGAAATTCAAGAAGGAGTGCCTTAAGCCACCAGCGCATAATTGCATGCAGAGCAAGTCGAAGCACGGCTCTTCCAAGGGCCTTTATTTTTCTGGGGGCTGGAGAGACAAGGGCTGGACATGCTGCCGTTGGCGTCCCCAAAGCATGTGTTGGCGACAGCGATGGCTTTGCCTCGTTAGTTCTCTTGCAAAGTGGACTTTGCAATAACAAATTTCAGCCTGCCTACTATTAAATGAGAAACGGGGAGCCGCTGGGTCACCTGGATACCAGGCCCCAGCCACCGAAGGATCTCGCGCTGACCCTCCTGTAGGGCAAGGGAGCCGCCTCTTCCATTCTCCTCCAGTGACTCTGCAGATTAACCCTTAGTGCTGCAAATTAGATACAACACAGGGTCATTTGTAGCCAAGGGGCTGCACACGATTCGTTTAACAACGATTGGAGCATCACAGCAAGCACAGCAAGCCACAAAGCAACTAACACAGCTCCCTTCGCTTATCGGTAATCCACACATTTCTAGTACATTCTTTGGAGACTTGATGGCTAGTCAGCATTGCACTGGCCGCTGGACTTCCGGAGTTGCCAGCCAGGCCCATCAGCAGTTTTAGTCGCCCCGTCCTGTCGCCATCGCAGCTCGACCTCTGAAGCTTGCCATGAGCGGCTGCGCCTTGCTTCCTGCTTATATACGACGCCTCCATACGGGCTGCAACTGCACGACGTACCGTTGCGGCGTGTGGAAGACTCAAGGCTGTTCTCCTTGGCAACTGCCAGGCAGATCCTCATTCGAAGAAGCCACGCATTAATGGCAACCAAAGAACAGCGTGTGCAGCAGCTTGTGCGTCCATACCTTTTCGATGGCGTTCTGAGAATTTGTTTTTGAGGTTGAGATGGAGGTACCGGCAGCTCATCCTGATGGACCATCGGGAGCGCCTCTCGAGATCCCCACCCCTCAGCGGTACAATGCAGCCAGTGAAGCTGGCGCGCCTCCAGTGGGCATCGAGCTCAACGATGCAAATAGTCCAGCCCACATCCCAATTGCATCCCAGCCTGCCCCCTGTGAGTAACTTTGGTCTGTTAGAGTTGCTACGAGGCAACTGCGTGACATTCTAAAGCTAACAAGACTTCTGCTTTCTAGCTCAAGGAAAACTTCACCTTTTTTTCCTTGTGTGAGCTATGCAGTGTGCCTGCGTGGTCAGGCTGTGCTATGTTGTACTGCGTGGTGCAGGCGCTCTACCAGACAGCAAAGGGCGCTCCAGCCGATTGCTACCGGGGAGACAGCGAATCCTTGCGAGCGCTGCGCGGCAGTTGGCTGCTAGTGAGTCGCTAGTGGAGGGTCTGGACTTGTGCGCGGTGGACATCGACACACACTCCTTGCCGCCTCCTGCTTCTCTCCCGAGCCTGCAGGAGCCTCAAGACGACCCGACACCGTCGCCCCGTCATAGAAAGCAGGCACTAGAGCTTCTGCGGCTCAACGCTCTTCTCCAAGCTGCCGTAGGCGCAGAGGAAGACCTGGTTATTGTTGGGTGAGCCTCCTTTTCTATTTTGCGCTTATACTCTAGGTCACCGGGAAGTGACGGAGTGGCAACAATAACCCTGCATCCAGGCGATTCAGTTGATTAGGATTTCGGGATGTGTCGTAAGAATGTGCGTGCATCAGTAAGGCAGAGTGGGGCCATTACTTTTTCAGGCTTCATCAGGTCGGGACGCAGCACAGGCATGCTTGGGCTGCTTGCATTGCTGCCGCGTTCGCTGCTGCTGAGGGAGAGGCCGCAACAGCGATTCGCATGCATTTGTTAGGGCCTGATGGTTCAGTAGCCGGAGCTGGCTCCGGAGCTGCCGCGCGTCGCACCACGTCTCTAACTCATTACGAACAGATCGTCCCGCTTGATGCCTGTCCTCACCACAACCAGCTTCTCTTGGTGTACGTACATCCCGGCCACTTGTCTAAAGTCACGCTGTTGAGCATTGCCAAATCTCGTCTTGGCTCGTACTGCTGTCGTGAGCTGCAGCAAAACTACAAATTTCAATGGGGCCTTAACATAGCTGCTGAGGAAGAGCTGCGCAGGCAGTTGGAGCTCCGTAAGAAACAAGAACAGCAGCACCGTCAGCAGCAGCAGCAGCAGCGAATGGATTTGTTCTTTAACTTCAACAATATATTCGGGCTTTCGGAATACACAGCAGTGGGTGCCACGACGTCGGAAGCTGCTGATCCTGCTGCTGAGCTCCCAGCAACAGAGGGGACCGCCTCAATGACCGGAGACGGGGAACATTCAGAAAGGGCGATGGAAGGGCGTCTAGAACTGCCGAGTCTCTCCTCGTGGGAGTTGAGGCAGGAGCAGCGCGGGCAGCAACAGAGGAGAGCTGATGGCATCTGTCACAGCAGAACCTGTCCAACACGTTCAGGGGACTCTTCTTGCAGGCCTTCAGAAGCGGCTGTTGGAAGCACTACAGGCTCAATCAGCAGCAGCGGCGACGTCGCAGCATGCGGATGCGAGTTCTTTAGGGAGGTCTTTGCTTACGGGGGAATGGCTGCGCGTGTCCTCATAGGAGCGACGCCTGTTGTTTTTGCGTGTGTGGACCTGAAGCTAACAGAAGAAGCTTTGGAGCCATGCGATAAGCTACCGGCTTGCCCCTCTGGCCCTTCACGAGGGCAAGTGGAGGGTGTATCAGTGCAGGCAGCTGCGGGAGCAGCAAGGAGAGCGTTGCTGAGGGAAAGCTGCGGAGGTGCATCTGCTGAGGACAACGAAGGTGCAGCAGCTTGGAGGAAATTCGTGATTCGAGCGCTGCAACGCCAGCAGCTGTTGGCAGTCTTATCTGAGTGAGCTTTCTGCCGTTGTTGTGTAGCTTCATAATCATATTGGATGAATATATTCTCAGCAGCTGCGCTTATTCATATCTCCTATGCGCAAGGCAGGAAGGAATTTTCCCAACTGTGCAAAGCCCCAGCAAAGCATTCTCTGCGAATTCTATGCGCTCAGCCTCCGATTCGAGACGGACTCAGGTTGGGCCTCTGCTTTGGAGTTGAAGCCACTCCTGCTCTTAGGAGCGCGCCAGCAATGGTGGCTTCAAACTGGGGGTTCGCCCTGTAGCTTTGATACAGAAAGCCAATCAGGACCTCATCCAGCTGCTGCTGAACGACAACAACGCCTGCGAGAATTGGAGCAGTTGGGTATTTCTACTGCGGAAGACGAACGTTTCTTTTTTTGTCGCATTCCTGAGAAAGCTGGCAGTCAAGTACTGAGCTTTGGAGAGAGCGGCCGGGCTGCAGAGTGGAGGAGGTAACTGCAGCTGATACCCAATGCCCTCATTACGTATGCTGTTGTGCTGCTTGCTTGTAACTGCACGCACACAGTGTGTCTACTGTATGCGCGATGCTGCATATTGCTAAGAGGTAGGGCAAGTGCTGGTATGCTACTTCGATGTCGTGGCACTCAGTATTTTGCGACATTCTGGCAGCTTTGCTGCACCTGCACATCTAACTCATCCTGAATCTTCTTTGTTACTTAAGGAGGCTTTGTTGCGCTATCTTTTGGGCCTTTTGCAGACCAGCATGGCACCGAAGATGCTCCGATGAATTCGAGCACAGAGAGGGAGTCATTGCCCGCTTCTGTCTAAGATGGATGTCTTGCCGTTTGCTTGTAGAGACGGTCGACACAGAGCGTGTTAAGAAAGAGTGTAACGAGCTGCGAAAAATTTTGAAGGTAGCTCTGTCATACGAAAGCACCACTTGCGTGAACGCTGAGTGGCTAGTAAATAGCTGGTCGGTGATGCGTATTGGTAACTTTGCCTCGACTTCTCACCCACTTTTGCCGGCTAGGTTTGGCATGTTTATAGCCTTAGGGTGCTGTGCATTTCGTGCGCATCCTGTGCAGCAGGAGGGCCGGTGCCTCAGCAAGTTGCTGGTTGATCCGCCCCTACTTCAGCTGCCTCCTGTGCGCCCGTTTGAGCCGATGCAGCTGAAGATTAGCCTGTCCAACCCTCACGAAACCCTGCCTACGGCTTATGCCGTCTATTGCCTCGCGGATTCAGGTGAGAACGCTGACTTCTGCTGAAACGGCATTACTATCATCTTTTCGCTGTTCGGCAGGCCACTAGTTGCCATTTCGTGGTATTTTTAGTAGCTCGTTAGATTCATGATTGACTGATGGGAAAACCAGCAAAAGAACCCCTGCTTTCTAGTTTTGCGGCACCTGAGTAATCTGTCGCAGGGAGGTCGATCGTGCCACTGTCACAAGTTTCTTACTGGCACGGGGCCCTGTGGAGGAAATGGGAAGGAAGAACCTGGGAAGGTCAGTCCCTTATTTCGGCCAGCAGCAGAGAATCGGAAATACAGACCACCCCTGATGCTCAGCCGCTACTGGATCGCGAGCAGCAGCAGCTCGTGGAGCGCGAGAGGCAGAGGCTTTGCGAGGAGACTCTAAGAGAGACCAGAGGTCAGGGCGCGACCACACCCAAGGCCGCACCTCTAGCTACAGGCAAAACAGAGGCAGCATCGATCAAGACAGATGCCGATGCGGTGTTGCGGAAGCGCATTCGTCTCGAAAGGTGACGTAATACATTTTTGCCTGTTGGTTTACCACTGAGCTTCCTAACTGCCATGCACTGCTTTCCCATAGATGTAAACGTGCCAGGATACGTGCCTCCTCCCGTGCTAAAGAACGCCCCACCACAGATACCTGTGTGAACGCTCTTGCAGGTGGCTTCTTATGGACTCCCTGCATGGCTTCTTGAGGGGCGGTGAGACTCGCGTAGTCTCAATGATCCTAAATATCCAAGAGGGTATTTACTCTGCGCACGAGCTTGCTTGCGGCGTCTTAGTTTTGCGGCTGGTTGATTCTCGGCAGGATTTCTTCTGTTGTCTCGCTTCTTCCCTCATGCCCGCTTTGCTGGGTGCGGAGCTGCAGCCCCTGGCAATGTTGGGGAGGAGGAATCTACTGGGGCCATCAGATAATACTTTTGAAGGGGAACATACTCAGGGGAAAGATCATTCTCCACACTTAGACGCCATTCCAGAGGCAAATGCACCTTCCGTGGGAAATGACGGAGCTGAGGCACCAGTACGAAGCGCGGAGATAGAGGCTCCAACGGAATCAACATCGCTGCTGCCACTGCCCAAGGAACTGTGGTGGCTGCTAATGCATTTACATACCAAGGCTAAAACGGTATGTGCAACTGCCGTTCCAGGATCTCCGCAATGGCGTGACTGCGTTAACAGCCACAGGCGGACATGCCAATGGAAGGACCATCAAAATGAACAACAGGAAGAGGGCCATTCTGAAGTCTACCAGCTTTGCTCAGAGGGGAAAAACAGCTGCGCAAGCATCAAAAACGAGGACAACAACCTGAGCGATAGCTTCTTCAGTGGCAGCAGCCTCTGCAAGGAACATGAGAAACAGTTGCTCGACGCCGAAGGGACGGTGTGCACCGAAGGTTGGCTTGCAGCAGATATTGCCGAATTTCTGTGCAGCAGCGGGGGTGAAACCCTGAAATGGCCTTCTTTTCTCGCGGGAGCGGACACCTACTTGCAACCACAGCGAGGGGTCCCAGTGGCCCAGCGCGCTGACAATGGTGCGGACAGTCTCACTCGTAGCAACCCTTGTGGCAACACCAGGCGGAGACGGCAAAAGAAGCAAAGGGATTCAGAAGCGACAAACAGAAATGCGGCGGACGACACCACGTCCTGTGACGTGTCCCATGATGAGCCCACAAAGCGAGAGGTGGTTTTCTTACGGGCATGCTTAGAACGAGGAATTGAAATTCCTCAAGGCGTTTCTATCTGTGCGGCGCTGGCGGTGAGCCATAATGTCACGCCACGGAGCTCATGCAACTTCTTTTTCTGGCATGGCTCGCATAGACCGGGCGAAGAATTATGCCGGCTTGTGCTAGAGACCACGGGTGAACTTTTAAGCGCCTAGAATCAAAAAAACATGCGACTGCAGAGGCAGTTTGTGACTGTTTGCGCATTATATTTCGCAGCTTCTGGAAGAATGGGGTGCTACGTGCTGCTTTTTTCCCAGCGAATTTGCAGTGCAGGATGTGCAGACGGATAACTTGCACCTGCTTTGCCGCGCCATCCTTTTATCACTGCCGGCAGTCCACGTGAGACTGCAGCTTCCACTTGATCAAACACACGCACACAGAAAGGTGCTTAATAGTGGCCAAGTGAAGGAAGCAAGTCTTGTCGACTCAGGGTTGCGTTGCCATCCTTCTGTGCATTAATGTTTGTATTGTGCTCTTCTTGCATCTCCTGTTTGTCATCGTCCTTGGTGCAGCGTAACGCCTTCATCTCTATAATTTCTGCCCTTAATGAACTACTTCGAGCAGCGGCATATTCCGGGATTTCCCATGGTGTTGCTCCAAGAAGAGACGCCCCCATCGACCAGCAACATTCGTCTGGAGGTTCTTCTTTTACGTCTGGTACAGGCGCTGAATGGACTGCAAGTCCTTCTGCAGCACATAAATCTGCGGAGAAGTTGGCAGGGGGCTGCCCGACAGACATCAGGACAGCTAAAGCCGCCTGCGTCCAGCTGTGCTCAGGAGAAGTGATATGTGGTGGCCGGGGAGTCTCAGCGCAGCGCGTCGCATGCCTTGAGAGCCAAGACAGCTCTCAGCTTTTCCGTCAAGCCCTCTTGTTGTGGACCGGCAGCTGGCTGATGAAAAGTTGCAGGCCCGTGTTGCGTCATGCCGTATTAGATCATTTTATTGCGCCCATCTGAGGCGGAAAACAACCTATCTAACGTTTTACTCCATATCGTTTGATTCCTGTGTGTACTTAATGGCGAATTTCGACACGTGCCACTTGATAGAACTGCACACGCCTCACGTAGCAATAACTTGAAAAGAAGTCCCCAAAGATTCACAGTTGAGACCTCACAAAAAGTTCCTTGCATAGTACACAGGACCTTCAAGTAGACGCCCTAGTGAAGCCAGACTTAGTGGCCACATGGCAGCGCAAGACCGTCTAGGGTTAAACTTAAGTTGCTTCCCTGTGCTGCTTTGAACCCCTGCCGTGACCCCCTGCTGTGGCGAGCTATCGACGAGAGACCCAACCGTTCACTTGACTGGCCCCGCCTACACAAAATGGCTCTCTCCAATACGGCAGCGAGGTCAGCACGCATTGCAGCTCGTCTTGTCACTTCACCTTCAAGATTATAGTGCGTTGGCCTTGCTACTCACAATTTGTTCTCCGTGCCATCGAGCAATAGGATTTACCACCCTGTCGCTATGATGTTGGGAAAAGGTGTTCAGTCAGATATCTTACTCTCCGTAACTTCTTACTGTCAAGCAGTGGAAGTTGTCGAATTGGCTTTGGTGGCATTGTAGCTCAGCTTCCTGTAGAGTTGCGTCAGCTGGACTGCCTCATTGCATGCATGACATGCAAAAAGAAGGGAATTACGTGGCTGGACCATGGTGGCGAAACGCATGAAGAGCAAACTGTAAATGCATAAGACCCCAGTCATTCGCTCACTTATGCACTCTGGGCTTTTGCGCATATCTGAGAGGCCTGCTAGGACAAATCCCCAATTCGCAACAGGCCCCCAAAAATGGGTTGTGCGTCCATAGGTGCGTAGATACGTCACAAATTCGGACCAGCCGCGGCTTGCCATTGTCGCAGAGAGAGAGCCCTGTACTGGAGGCAGGCTGGCGTAGAATGCAACGCTTCTGAAGGGCTCCTCAGAAACATCCACCAAAAATTATAAGAAAAGTTCTCTTACGCTTGAATCGACCTCGGCGCGTCCGGACGAATGTGGGGAAATACTAGCGCCTGAGCTGATGATGCGTTCACGCATCCGCAGTGTTCGCGAAGGCAAACGCCCATGAGTGTGTACTTTACTAATATGTGTGTTTGGTATTTCTACAAACAACGATACTATATAAATTCTTAAGTGAAGCGCTGCAGCCAAGGATAATGCTTTCGTCTTCGCCTATTCAGCAGGTCCTGCGCATTACATGCAAGTCAGCTAGAAGATCGGATCACAATTTACAGGATTCCGTATTTTGAAATTGCCTATTTCACAATACTTTTAAACATATTTTTTTACTGTTTGCACCAATACACGGCGTCCTGGAGTGGTTGAGAACTATTGCTCATGACCCTACGCAGGTGTTTGCGGAGCTCGCTGCTTCAAAGACGAAAATAATTGCATGACTACATTCTATGACGGAAGTACATATTTCATGATTATGCTTTATGATTTGAAAGTTGAAGTTCAATCTTTGCTTGCACCATCGCAAAACTGTAGTAGCGAAGCACTGGGAAATACTCCATTTGGAGGTGACAAAGATTCAGTGCCACCCTTTGCCCAACGGCTGAAGCTACAAAGTACTAAGCATTAGCCCCATTGAGCATCATGCCTTTGATATAGCTAGGTGAATCTCCTGCAAATAAGCACGCTGTTTGGGACTGACTTTTGGATCGCAGCGTAGTGCGGAATCTCAATGCAGGTAGAAGAGCCATGACGTGCTTCTACAGATTATCATGAGATCTACATCATTGTTTCTTCCAACTAGTGCACTAGTTTTAGCTGGTAATAAGTCAATACTGGCCAAATGTGTAAGCGTTGTATTCCGAGCAACATGATGACCGCTTGAAACCACAATGAAGAAGGGCCTCCATTCGCTTTCAATACAACGCGAATAGTTGACGACCAAAGAACCAAAAATAGCAGAAATTGTTATCAGCTCTTGATTACGTTGTGTATATGACTGTCAATATATGAAACGGCGCTAAGCTCTAGACTCATCTCCTGGTTCCGTGCTGCTGCGCCCTAGACACCGTAGCCTGAATAGTTGACGACCAAAGAACCAAAAATAGCAGAGATTGTTATCAGCTCTTGATTACGTTGTGTATATGACTGTCAATATATGAAACGGCGCTAAGCTCTAGACTCATCTCCTGGTTCCGTGCTGCTGCGCCCTAGACACCGTAGCCTGCCTTGAAGCTGGAATAACCCTAGATGAGTGAATTCTCAGGAGACAAATACACCGAGTCCAAGTACTGTGCAAGAAGTAAATTGTTCCTGGTGGACAGTCTGCGGAAGACTTCATCTGCAAAGCGGATCACGTTCTGGATGGCTCCGTGTTAACTTTGTAGACGTCTTCTCCACGCAATATTATTAATCAGAAAGCCTCTTGGCACCTAGAATAGTCCACAATTTGACTGAAGGCGCAAATCTTTGCATTATTTGCAGTAGGCTTGCTCATGTCAGTAGGCTTATTGCACTGAAGTGGCGTGGCCGTCATCAGTACCGAACCCGTCAGGTACTTAAGTGCTCGGGGCGGTTACATTACTCCCTTCTTCTCCACCGTGACTGGAAGGCTCATAACGCCTTGCTTTGGTTGGCGACTTTCAATTTCGATATTGGTTGCGTGGGCCTTTTCAAGCTCTCTTTTAAATTGCTGCTCTTTGGTGGCCTGAGTTCACAGTAATACACATGCTGACTCAGCAATTGCGTATTAACTATTAGAGCACGCACGTGCTTTGCCGAGCTGAACACGCACAAATAATTACTAGTAGTACATTTTTAATGAGCACCCGTGAACTTTGTACGCGTCCTGGAGAGTAGTACAGGAATTGCGATGGCCTCACATGATTCTCAAATCTAATGGGCTTGTCAGTCAGGTAGAGATCCGTGTAGTAGGAATCCGGCTTCATCTGATCGTACGGAGGAGGTTCGATTGGAGTTAATGACCCGTCAGCCTCGCGAAGGTAATAGGTAGTAGCCCCCTGCGCCTGTTGCTGTTGGGCTACGGGGGTTACAGTCGAGGCCCCGTTGAATGAGCGAAAGCTGCTATTACCCCTCTGCACGTTAGTTTCAGGCACAGGTGCTGCAGGGGAAGGCGTGTTTGTGCTGGCTGATTGGGTCGAGGTTATGCCACTGCCAGATGAGTTGTGGGTAGCTGGCGTGCTTGGTGGGCTGGGTCTTGTTGCCGCCGAATGGGTGAAGCCAGAAGTCCTCCCACGGGCCCTTGAAGCGGTCGTTGCGCCTTGTACAGCACTGCTAGAGCCCCCACCGAAAGAGGCCCTTGCTGGTATGCCTGACCTTGAGCGCAGAGCCCCACTCGTGCTTTCGCCGGGACCGCTGTTGGGTGTGGGTGTGCTGCTGCTATGCATTGGTGTCACGCGACCAGCACCATCAACTGGGCTAGCAGTGGAGGCCATGACACTGCTGCTTCCACTAGGGTAAACGGTTCTCACTGCTGAGGCAGGGCTAGTCATGAACGCCCTGCCCGCACCAGAACCGCCAGACACCCCGCTATACGTTGCAGTTGTCGCTCCACTGAATGACATGTTGGAGCCACTGTATGTTGTGCCACTGTAGGAAGGCTGGCTACTGCTAGTACTATAATATGGAGTGCTGCTTGACCTCATGTATGGCGTGCCGCCCGTCGCACGCGAGCCGCCAGAATAACCTACATACGTGGGAGTAGAGGCACTGCTTCCTGTGTAGGTAGGGGTCGACATACTACTTCCTGTGTATGTAGTAGTTGACCTACTAGTTCCTGTATAAGTTGGACTTGAAAGGCCACCTGCTGTATATGTGGTTGCACTGTTTCCACCGCTGTAGTAGGTTGTTCCGCTGCTTGTGCTGGATGGATAAGAAACCCCTGTGCTGGAATACGTCGGCGTTGCCCGGGAGTATGTACTGGAAGCAGCGTAAGTTCCACTGTACGGACTGCTTCTCATTGTGTAGGTGGGTGAGGTGTAGCCTGAACTCCCAGTGCTGCTGTAGCTAGGCGTGTAACCGTTTGAATAGCTACGAGCGCCACCACGAGACCGCCAAGCCTGCAAATGCCTCGTTGTGGCTCCCCCTGAAGTAACTTGTTGCCTTCCCGGCTCCGAGGTTGCACTGAAGGTGCCTTCGTTTTCGTTGCATAGCCGCTCATTTGTGGTGTGCGGAAGGGTGCTGGAGGTCGAATCCTCTGCAGCAGCCAACGCTGTTGGCGCAGAAAGGGCGCATATCAGGGCGCCAAAGCAGAAAAGTAGGACCTTCATTTGTAGTGATAAATGTGAAGTGCTGCAACACTCACTAGTAGCGAAAAGACAGCCGAAGACAACAGCGAAAAATGCGTAAAAGGCTTTTTGCCAGGCGTGAATGGTAATATTACCTCTTCAGATTGACTATTTTCTAGAAGCACAAAGATTAACAAGCTGACCTGCTAAATTGTATTTGGGGAAGGAGCTTAAAATACTTTTGGGTAGATTATCCATTCCTACACCCTGCGGCCGAGCGGGAGTTCGGCCGCAGTATGCACGCCTGACATGCACTGGAAACGGTCACCTGCTGGAAGACATCGACAGTCCACTTGTCCACTTAATACTAATTTATTTAGTACAGTTTTTATTTTGTTGTTTTTATGTGCTCCGTACATTTATTCAGTGTTTACCTGTCCAGTTCCTTCGTAGAGTGTGCCACCTCACCGGGGTCACTCGCGCAGAGGCACTGCCGCTGTATTCTAACTTGAAGAAGTCACATAACCAGTTTTGTTTATCCTGGACACTACGTCGTTTTAGTTTGAAACGCCTCGCGCCTTTATATAGGCATAGGCGAACACAACATTGCCTAGGGTGAACTGCCTCAAGCGGTTGCCAGGGCCAGTGGACTGCCTTAATTTACAATTGTGCACCGGGTCCTCTTGAAACATTTACTAAAAACGTAATGTTTCATTGTTTTTGCAATGCTAAAAACACCGTTTTGCTTTGTTGTCAGCCACGGAACACCGATTAAATACTGCTGACAACGTACAAGATTGGAACAGGCCGGCAAACCGAGTCATTGAAAAAGTTGGAGATGGAGACAATTTGATTGGCCCGAAGGAGCTGTATTATTTATGCGGCTGCTCTTTTGATCGAAGGAAACAAAAACCTGTGCCGCGCTGACGACAAGAAACCTCCTTGGCACTGGCCCCTGAGGGCGAATCGAAATTTCTTCAGTGTTGTGCTTTCTCTCCCTAGAGAAGAATGAGTGAAGTATAGGATCTCTTGGCTCTTGAAATCAACTGCATAATCGCAGGAATACCTCGGTGCACAGCGTTGCAATATCGTCTCGCTAGAACGGACACATGATAGGACAGCACCTTGCCCTCGACGGAACAAGACAGCGCTCAGCAGAGTTCACTTGAGGCCATTGCAAAGTCGAATTTCAGTAAAAGCTCCTGAAAATGGGGAAGCTGAGAAGTGACGTGATGCTTGGAGAGGCATGTGCGCCTTCACAAGGTCAGACACGGCTCCTCGGCCCAGTAACGTCACCGGCAGGAGCCGTAGAGTTCAGCAACTCGTGCTCTCTCAATGTTGCTGTGCCGAGACCCGGATCGTTCACATACTAATAATCTTCCAACATTGCTGTGCACATCCCTTTCGGCAATGACTTGCTGACCACAGCTAAATCTTGAAATGAGCTCCAAACTCGAACCAAACAAAATTTGCAGCAGCCCCACGCTTTGAGCTTATTTGCTTATCGTAGCATGGGCAGAGGGAAGCAGTAGGCATGAAAGGGGAGTCACTGCACCTTTTTAGCTGTGATGTCCACTTTGGGAAAAACCATTTGCGATGTCGTAGACGTTCCAGCATCGCAGAAGTTGAATCAGTCAGAATGACAAAGCATATTCGTGATGGCTTCAGCATGCCCTCTCGAACTACACTGCATCAAGGCTTCTATTTATCCACAAGGCTCACGGATTCTTCCAATGTATATTATTTCTGCATCCAGGTGTACCCTCATTGCTGAATCACGCTGAGAAGGAACACGCGAGCGCATACACAGCAGCTTTGATGCGTACGTGTACTAGTGAGGAAGCGATACCGCTTGACGAATCCGATTTGGAGGGAGGAGATGAATTATCGGAACGACCAAGAAAGATCCACAGCAACTTAAGTCTCTCAGGAAGTCAGTGGCTCCTGCAGGCTGCTGAAACCGTGTTTGGGAGTACATCCATCTCACCCGACATAATGACAGAAGAACCTGCCGGACGCAGAAGGCCCTTGCTTTTGGTAGCCGTTGCAGCTGCGATTGAGAAGGAGGCAGAATTTATGAAAAGGGGAAACGAAGAAGCGCTTCAGCAACATGCTTCGGCGTTTCCAACCCGGAAGCTGCTGCAACAAAGATCGGATGAAGCCTTTGACTTAGTTCGCTTCCTATTGGCTCGTGGGGCTTCCTTATACATGCCTTCTGAGACTGGCATTTTCCCTCTCGAACACGCAATCAAGAAGCGCAGCTTGAGAGTATGCGTTTTGTTTTGTCAGTCAGCTTAACTGTCATGAAAGCTACGATGATATCAGCGTTGCATTTTTGCTCCATATAGGATATTTATGATGGAAACCTTTGCCACCATGCCATCATAGATGCAGAACTGACAGTTGCAAAATGATGAAGGACATTCCTGCTATGGTGAAATCAACTTGTTCAGAGAAATGCAGTACAGCTGGGGAACAAGCAATCAAGAATATGACACAATGCGGCGTGCCGTAGCCTTCATAAAAATTCCTGAGTTTGCCCGAGTAGTCAGCACCCAAGTTAATATGGGTTGACAAGTTGTACCGAGTCTCAACTCATTATTGACAGGGCTGTACACCACTAGTGAGGCGCGCGTCCGTGTCTGCAGGCAACGGCTTTACTGCTAGGGGCAACACAGTGCTTTGGGGATACGCTTCAAGACTTGTTTCCACTGCCCAACGGCTTGACTCCTCTACATATCGCAGTGGCGGAAAACGACATCTCTCTAGCTGGTTTTCTGTTAAGTGAACAGTCACAGAAGTCGCTACACTCCTGCCGAAAATGTCTGGGAAGAGCAGCATCCATTAAATTTCCAGCTGAGATTCTTGGGGGATCCAATCAACCCCATGAGTTGCACGTTCAATTTCCCATCTGCCGCAGCTGCCTACTTAAATCGCGCGATGATCGTGGGTGTACTGCGGCGTTCTACTGTGGGAGTTACAGCATGCTCAGGCTCTTGTTAGACAGTGGCACACCACTCGATTCACGTAGCAGCACAGGAGATACATTGCTTCATGCTCTTGTCTACAATGCCCGCCGCTTCGCTTTTCCAACCACTGATTGTACTATAAATTTACCTGGGATGATCAACGAAGCGAGCTACACACGATGTGTCAAGTGCAAGTGTCCCGAATGCCAAGGGACGACACCCTCTCGTGCGCCTGCCGTCTGTCGGATAGTTTTGCTTCTTGAGCGTATAGAAGATAATTCTGCTAAATCCATAATTGATGATAAATCCGAAGGACTGAGCAAGGCCCATGCTTTCGTCAATGTGCGTAACAAAGCAGGATGGACAGCGCTACATCTAGCGGCAGCCAGAGGATATTCCGATATCTGCAGAGTGAGCAAGGGGAACGGATGACGGACTCTCACAGTAATTAGTGAAATTGAACAATTGACTCCCTTCGCCTCTTCACAGCGCGCACCATCTACGGAAGCTCTGGTACAGGGCGGTAGAATTCGAACGCACCACATGGCTAAATGATACACAAGCTCGGAGACTCAGTACTTGAATGTTTAATCTCTCCATACGATGATGATTGCTTTTTTGTAGGTTTTGCTCGACTGCGGCGCAGATGCTTGCCTCCGCACCAAGAAACGCAAATTCACACCCGAGAAAGTTGCTGCGCTCAACAAGCATCATTCGACAGCCAAGTCAGTGAAGAGTAACCACTCTTTGATGCTGTAGCTCATATGCGTTGACGTTGAGCACCCCAGTCTTCCGCAGAGATACGCATTTCGTAACGAGTACGTTTGTGCTGTCAGGTTGCTACATGACAACATGTGTACCTCATCTACCAATCTATTTCAGCAGCTGGTCATCAGACTGAGACGAAGCTCCGAGAAGGACCCGCTCTTGTCCGTGCTGGCACTCTGCTGGATCGGGCTTTTATGTCTGCATTGGCGCGGCGTAGTAGAAGCTCTCCAAGTTTACTTCCCAAACATATTTGGGCACTTACAATGAACGTTTAACACATAGTTCAAATTCTGAAGCCTCCGAAACCAACCTGTCAGCCACGTTGAGGCCACGGAAAGCGCGGCAAAAGCTGGTGTCTGTTCCTCGAAGAAGCAAATGTCTTCTGCTTGCACGATGGTGAAGCCCAAGCTCTTCACCCAACTTAGGTTCTTGGCTCCTTTTTTATGTTGAAGCCCGCACATGATTTTGTGTGTTTCCATGCACCTTTTGCCTTGTGCGGATGCCTCTTCACCGCTCGCTGCTCAAGCATTTCCGGAACTGTAGGTTGTACGTTGGTTCTCCTGCGTATGATGAAGGGCGGCACTACAGCACTCTGCTGAGTCCTCCCTTCTGCACAGGCTGGAAAAATTACTCGCTGTACTGGCGGTCGTATAGAATCTTGCTGCTCCAATGGCGGGCACTGCATATTCTGTTTCACTGCTTCCCTTACGGCTGGAGCTGAGCGCCGGCGAATGTGTGGTCCAGAAACGAATCTTGAATCCCGAGGGACAGACTGTATCCATTCAAAAATACTCTGTTGCTCCTTCTGTTGCTCCGCCAAGTCTGTTGCTGGGGGGTATTTCACAGAAGCTACACATGATTCATGTAACGTGGAGACAGCATATGAATTGGGTGCATCGGCACCTGAGTGGAAACTCAGTGCCTGCTCTTTTGGGGAGACCCCCAAGATCATTATTTCCTCACTCCTATGTGCTTTCCTTTGATTTGAATCCATAAGCAAGCGTTTCATTATGTTCCTATCTGTTTCCGCACAGTGTTGGTGCCCCCTTTGTGGCCACTCATCCACTTGTGGAGCTTCGCGTTGCTCTGTTTGAGCGTAGCGCTGCCCAGGAAGCAGTAGTCGCGGGTCCGGGGGTACAGGTAGCTCGCCAGGGTCGAAGTCGCAGCTAAACACTGCGGAAAGAGCAGAGACAGGCAGTATAATGCTGTCACGCCACTTTCCAGGGGGCCCATAACGTGATATTACACACTGTAGCCTCTAAGAACGCCTGAAACCCACACCCCTGGGAACGAATACGCCCACCTCGCACATAAAGCAGCTCGATAGCTGCATCAGCTACCTTAATCTGGCTACTCTTTCGAGCCGTTATAGGCATCCCTCCTGAGCATTTAACCAACAAATTACATCCATTAGATCCTATATCCGGATGTAAAGCTGGGCTAGGCTAGCAACATGAAGAACTAAATAGGCGCAAAGGAGCGCTCCTGCAACGACCTCCTGTTCCTGCTATACAGATGTGAAGACACACTTACTTATGCTGCATATTTTATAAAAGTCTGACATGCGCGGAACCGTCAAAGATTTCTCTGGTTCTCCATTTATAAAGGGAAAGACGCGCATGGCAGAACCTTGTTGCTGACCATCTTTTGCTTCGCCCATTAGTGCTTTCTCCTTCACACACTTCAGAGTGACTCTGTAAACCACGTAAGAAAGGCACACCCCAAATGTTCTTCACACACAGAATCGCGCCTATCGTGAGTGCTAACGTTCACCTATTTTTCTCACCTAATAAAAGGGGCCTCCCTGCAACAAAAACCCATGACCATGTGCAAATCAACAACAAATATACGCGACATGCAAGGCCATGCATTTGGAGATAAATTTCATTGGAAAGAGCAAATAAGGTGCTGTGTGCTCAGATGTACTTCGCCGGTGTCGTCTGGTCGACATCTCGCCTGAAAAACGAAAAAAAGTGCTCGACAGGCGAATCTGGAGAGCCCCCTGATCCACGCACTGCACGAACTGGAGCTGCTGTCCCAATTCCTATGTCGACTCGTTGAACTCTGTCGCACTTTTCTCGATGTACTACCCAATATCGCGCACCTAGCAAAAGCGCGCATCTGTGTGGACTGTCCTAATAGACCACCACACGGTACAAGAGGCAGAGGCAAAAGATGTTGAGAAAATGTGAAGATACTGGGATTCCTTAGTTTACTAAGCCACAACGAGGCCACAAAGCTAAAGTGCTGGAAAAAAACGCTTCATCTATGCAGCCAACGAATAAAATTTGCCCCGGTCCTGTCCCACCCGTAGGTTCCAGAACGTCTTGCGCTGCAAGCAACACACACACCATAAAGGCGAATAGAGAGGGCTACAGTAGCCATTCGCGGCCCAAAATGAAGAACTACACCAGGTCAGGAAGAATTACGTATGGTCGGTTAGACCTACTCGGGTGCACCCAAATGCTCGGACACCGCTGGAGGCATCTTCGTCCTTCACCTTTGTACAGACTAAAGGATCATACACGAAGAAGACCTGCTGGTGTGACTCCACATTTTGGTGATACGCTTTGCCATCTTCGTTAAGTGAAACCATTCTCGAACCATCCGTTGTAAGTACTGGCAGCCTCAGGACGACATCGAGCGTGAAGTGATCCGTCCTCCCAGCGGGTAAAAAACCGTGCAGGCCTGCATTCAGAGATCGGGTTCAATTGCTCAGCGGGCACTTTTTTTGATATCTACAGCGATGGATGGTCTCAGTGTAATCTGACCGAACACTAATATGCAAATATGTTAACGAGACAATGAATGGCAGATGCCGCTTGCCATCTCCAGTTGTCCACGAAATTGACATCAAGCATTTCGAAACAGTTTATAGCTAACTCTTCCTTCGTAGAGAAAAATAATTCCTATCGCTTTCTTACAGCCGCTTTTATTGACGTCAATGGGAGGTTCAAAGACAACGGGTGTAGGAGGCAGCAGGTAGCGGAAAACTCCGCCATGAAAGCTTTCCTCTCCAGTGGCAGTATCTACTCGCAGAAAGAAACATTCTCAAACGATCTTGACTACGGGACTTTATGCCAGTCACCGATAGTTCATTCAGGAAGCACGCGTACTTGCCTAACTAAGACACGAAGCTCACCATCTCTCACTTCTTTAGGGATGCGCGGGTAATCTCCACGCTGTAGAACAGTGTGGGCTGAGCTGCCTTCACAATACAGCAGCAAGAGCGGCTACAGCAAACAAGACACAAAACACGGAGCTCCTGCACTTCTCAGCGTAATAGATATGCACGACGAATAAATTGCAACAGTCGCAGTGAAACGGCTCAGGCTTGTAATGGCGTACGGCAGGATTAACGCTGGGATCTTGATTCCTAACACGCTGAGAAGCAAACGAAAACACAAGAGTACAATGGCTCAAGATTGAACTGTAAGCAACATCCAATAACCGCACTTCACGAGAAAGATGAAATATTTGCTGTTCCCCACACTTGCCTCATGAGAAATGTTAGCGATCTTCAAATCTTGTCGGATACCTCCGTAGAAATATGGTACTTCTGTTACCGGCCTTTCGTAAGCTTGGTGCAGCAGCTGCTGCTGCTGCGCTTGTGGTGATAGCTCTTGGCGTATAAGCTCTTGTTGGCGATGCTGATTCTGCAGATCCAGGGATTACTCGGAGCACCCACAATCCATATGAGGCAAAAACTGCGTAGGCACAACAACAATATTGTTGTACAAAAAAAGTCTACAGCGAAGTCTATGGCAACAATGCGAGATTCACATTTAAAGAAAGTATCAGCTGCCCCGAAGGGTCTTGAATGGACTGATGCTGCAGCTGCAGGCGCTGCACTCTTTCCTGGAGTTCTTGCACTTGCTGTTGCAACCGGAGCTCTTGCTGATGAGAAAATTCAAGGAGTTTTGCTGCCTCTGCAAGTTGCGAATTAGCCGTCTGTAATGCCCTGCAGCAAAAAGCAAGGCATGAAGCTGCACGCAAGGAACTCGACAATAATTGCCAAACCATCTGCGTGCGTAGTCATGTATTCGCACGTACGACTGAGCAGAGCCAACAATGCACAAGCAGCGTGTCGATACTACTACATTAATATTCATGCTGCGACTGATGTAAAATAAAAGTCGCCCATGGCACTAGGAGGGCACCATACCGCCTTCTGCCAATATCTACAAGCCTCCTGAGCTGGGGCCACTGATCCATCGCCAAGTCAAAGAGCGGCTTTCCAAGTAGGTTGTCAGCATCCCCTGAGCTTATCACGACGTTAAGTTCCTTGTTCAACTCAGGTGTTGAGCTCCGCATCACATCTCTTTCCCAAGTTCCAGGCCGCACGTTTGCATACCTTGCAATACCTGCTAGCGTCCTGTTCACTGCAGCTGGCACATTACCCCCTTCTAGTCCTGAATACAAAGGGGTGGGGAGAAATTCGCACCCCTATTGGGAGGCACTTCCTCACCAGCAGTAGATGAATGGTGAACAATCAATCTTCGTTGACTGTGCACAAATCCATATTGTAGACTCTGTGTTTCCCTCCGATAAAGCAAGGACACCCGCCTTCATACGTATCCAATAGTCCTCACCAGCAAAATATTTTATTCGATCAATCCAATCCTCAAAACGCCGCATCTGTAGCAGCAAAGCAAGATTGAGGCCAAGCAAGAACTGAGCTTAGCCATAACCTCTAAAAAATAGGCCCGTTGTGGCAACAATACAAAGTGGAGATGCAATTCAGACACAATTTGGCTTTGCATGAACTTGCACAAATGCAATTTGTGCTTGTACTGTCCCTGATGAGAGGAACAGCAATAGATGACCTACCCTCCAGCGGAAAGAGAAGTAACGAAAGCAATTTAGTCCCACTTCTTTGCTTTTTTCTCGAAATGATAGAGCCTTTTGCTCGCGCGTCATATACCTGTCAGTGTCGTGCAGAGTTTGTGTTCTGCTGGGGTTTGCGCGGAGACGCTCCAAATTCAACATTTCTTGTCGTTCATATTGCTCAAGACGCAAGTACCGCGTATCAATGAAGTACGCCAACTGCTGCCTCCAAGCGTTTAAGTGCAAAGAAACCTGGGTCTTGACTGCGTTAGACAACTTGTGTATCTCCTTCCACAGTTCGCCCTCCTTTAGTATCTGAAAACGCAAAAGCACTACGGTCATATTCCAACTAGGCGATCTACTGTCTGTATCGGTTTTTTCTGACTGGCTATCAGAAAAAGACAACGACACAATCGCAACGTGAACTCTCACATTAGCTTGCAGATCACTGTCGTTAACGGATACGCCTTTCCGGCTAGCTTGAATAGCTGCAAGAGCGTGACGGTCCCGAAGCTCCTCCACTTGCCGAAGCAGCTGACGCCTCCGAGCAAGGTCCCTCTCAAGTGCCGCAACATCTACAGTCTTCCTCTCTTCTTCAATGGCGGACAGTGCCCTATGTGCGTTTTCGACAGCGCGGAAGAAACGTGATATCCACATAGTCGGTGTCGTTTCTGACCTAAAATGAAGCGTAACAGCATACACAAAAGCCACATGCAAAGACAGGAGATGCAATTTCCTCTTTGGTTGCGCCTAAAAATCGCGGCATTTCTTCGAAGCCAATCCTTGTACGCTATCTTCCCCGCATTATATATTCTTCCTTCTACTCCACCAGAAAGGAATTTTCACTGAACGCCCGTATGCTGTACCGACGTGACTAACTAACGGCATCTCCCATCAAACGCACTGTGCTCAGGACTCACTCGCTTTCAACTTCTTCAATGCACTGATGAACCGCCTCAAGAAATTCTCCCAGCCAATTATTTTTGTTTAGAGCCGATGGAATCAATGAAAAGCCAAGACAGTTGTTGCAACATACGGAATGTACAGTGTGAACCAACAGAGGAAAGTTGCACACCAGCAAATGCACCTGCTTGCGCCTCTCCACTTCTGTGTCACCAGGAAGAGCCCACCGGAGCACGTCCAGATCAAGTAACCACGCCACCCAGCTGCATTAACCAGGCGCAAGCGACAACATTCTAATCTGTCGGGTTGAGCTCAACAGATCATTGAGCGCACGTCTTGCTCTGTCCGCTAAAAGCGCCACGCAACAGGAATACACACAGAATGAACTGACAGCACTATGCCCATTGACATTCGTGAAATACAAATATACTGGCCAGAATTGAATGTCAGACAAACGAAGTTTTGAGCCATGCCCTAACGAGGAAGTAAAGCGCTAACGTCTCAAACCTAACTAAGGATCTATCTTACCGTGTACCGTATCTACCTGTTTCCAACGCAGCACCACCATGAAAAAGCTGCCACGTGTATGGGGCCTTCCTACCCCTCTAATCCCTGCTTATCACCTCTGTTTTGCCTGCTTGGGGTGGCTCACGGTGACTAGGCTCTATCTGTGCAGTGAGCTTCTTACAGCCTATTTAGCACAAGCAGCTCACTCTGTGTTATCGAAGACAGGGTCATCTTCGAAAACATCGAGCACCAGGGAATCTAAATCGAAGCTTCCCTCCTCTTTGACGTTGCAATCTTCTCCTGACAGTCCACTTTGCAAACAAGGAACACATCTATCTTCCGGAGAGGGAGCCAGGTAGCGAAACCGTTTGGTCGCACGTTCCCAGCCAGCTTTCCCGCCACAAACGCAGACACGCCTACCGTCCTTGTGCTCATTTAAACTAGGTGCTGTATGGCCACCAGCCAATCGTAAATTGCTGCGGCCATACTCAAATCCCACGCAGTTTGTGTGCGCAGTGCCAGCCAGCTCGGCGGACCAGGCGAAGAATGACTGTCCAGAAGGCAGTGGCTCATACCCCTTTCCATATCCACTTGATTCGAAACCGCAGGCGCTGCCGGTCCCGAAATCGCAGACGAAGCACTCCTCTCCTGTTGTTGTATTCAGAAGACCGTCGCCGCTTTGTGAATGTGGGTGGCCTTTAGTAGCCACCCTAACATTTCCTGTTGACTGAACGTTCGGCTCATTGACTCGGGTGCACGCATCAGGAGGCCGTATCTCGCCATCTTCAACCTCATCATCTTGCATTTGCAAAGGCGTCTCGTTGTGCTGCAGAAGCTTCTGTTTGTTTGGAAAGGGCGCCTCACCGATGTCACTAATCTGAGAAGGCAGTTTTACGGTAGCCCCGTTCTGGAGGCATCGCATCCACTGCGCACGTCGTGCTACGTGCTTATGACGAAGCCGTGCAAAGGTCTTAGCTAGGCAACATAGCAGCTCAAACAGAAACCAGCACAATTCAGAGTCCCGCGAGAGTAGGTTGAGGCAATACTGCAGCAGCAAACCCTGCCCGTTCGCCAGTTTCTCACCCTGATGCAGATGCACATTTGACACAAAGTTCGTGGCTAATCTTCTGAACGGAAAGGCCAACGTATGGCCGGCCCTTGCTCCACAGTTGTACTTCTCCGCGCATTCATGAATAGCGCAAACAGTGGCATTTGGAAACAAGGTTATTTTTGGGGCTAAACGCTACGATGAGGGAACGCACGTGTACCACGGCAGCAATGGCAACCCACACAATGAAGAACGATACCGGTACCATGCAGTGTCTCTTGTCAAATCGCTTAAAACTATTCTCGACGTTTCCGTTCCCCTTGAGCAGAACTGCATAGTGTTGTAGACAGAGTTGCTACACTTTAAAATCTACTTATTGATTCACCTCATCAACGAGCTCAGCTATGTCATGGCTTTCTGCACGGCAGTGCCAGAAGTGTTCCTGCTCTCCGTGAGGAGCAAGGGGCCCCTTTACAAAAGGCAGACCACACTGGCTGCAAAAGACAAATCGCATTTGGCATGCTGACTACGTTATTAGGAATACTGCAGCAGATTTCTTCCCTGAAAATCTACGACTCTGTTGGAAACTCACTCGCACTTGCCAGTGTGAAGGTCGAGTAAGTTCATTTCCAAAAGGTATCGTCTCGCCTTGCACACATCTTCATGACGTTGACAGTCAACCCCTAACAAACATGCACCTTGTCCTCCACGTCCCATGACCGCGCGCATTCCACTTGAAAATTCGTCCTCAGATGAGGAAATTTCGGTATGCCAGAGTGTAGAAGACTACCGAGGCCACCCTGTTAAGCCGCCTTAAGGTTTGTGCAGGGCAAAATGTTTACACGGGTTACATGCGTTCGGCGCATAGATTGGCATACCAGTTGCATGAACGGGCAGGCCCTGCACGCCGAGAAGCTCCGTGACTTTCGCGTAGGGGCAAAGCTCGTTGCTGCAGAAAACACAGCAGGGCGAAATGCAACTGGGTCGCTCGTTAACTTATTTTGGCATGCCTCTATGCATGCCAATAAAATTGGACGGGCGACCCAGTTGCACGGGTGATATTCATTGCCGGAATCACGAGCGTCTGTGATGTAAATGGGCTTTGAAGGGCTCACTGAAACCTCTTCGACCAAATGGCCCTGTCTTTCTCGACAAGATGCCTTGAGGTAACGGCGTGCATGCGTTGGAGCTCGAGTTGCATTTTTTCCATCCTGGACGCCAATAGCTGGGAACTCTTGTTAAGAGCTGTAACATGGCATTGCAACTCAGCAATCTTCTTCTCGGCTGCCCGCCGAGCCTCCTCGGAGCGCTTGACCTACGAAGGATCAGCAGCGATGGCAGCATCAAAAGCATCAGCTAATCGCTGTTTGGAGGCAAAACTTGGCAGCAGTTGACCTTTGGATCCAGCCAGTCACTTGAGGCCCTCACCTGCGCCTTCAAATCTAACGTGCGAAGCTGGTACTCTCTCCTGAAAATTTCATTTAAACTTCTTAGATCCGAAACTACCTCCTCTAAATTACCTCTGCCCGCAAATCCAAATGAAAAGGTCGGAAACCAATACTTGGAGCAGAAGACAACCCAAGGGATAGCAAGCAAAGCCCCATCATTTAAGCACTGGTAGCTTTTTATAACTACCAAACGAGCACGTAAAAATACTACTTCATGCAAAAATGCAGGAGAGTGACAGTAAGGCCGGCTTTGGTTAGCAAACCAACGGCAACCACACGATAAAGGGGAATGCCTACCCTTTAGAAAGAGACCTTGTAACCCTGTCCAGCGCCTCAAATATAGCCAGTCCTCTTCCTTCTTGTACCAGGCGCCCTTTCAGCTCGTCTACCCATTCCTTCGCTTTGCTACGCTGTTCTTCCGGGTCGTCACATAAATCTAGGCGTGCCAATAGGTGGGAAACTTCTTCTGCTGCCCTCTCGTCAGCCTGAGAATGAAAAGTGATTGCACTGAATGCTTACGCTCTACAACCTTAGCTCAACATCCAGCCTAGTTCATGCTGTAGGCGGATTGACAGCTACTTGCGGAAGCCTCCCCCCCTACCCCTCTGCATCCAGTTAATGACATAGGCCATGAAAATCGCGAGTGACAGCCGGGCAATGAACTTAGGCTATGTTGCTGATGCGATGCTCATATGCCAACTTCGGTACTTTCCATTCTTACGAGAGATTTTTCCAGCCGAGCGTGACCCTCCCTGATGCTGGCCTCTTGGTCTATTGCGTCCTTCTTGTTCTGAAATGCCATGTTAATCATTGCCTTCATGTGAAGAAACGTTGACGACAGGAGGGTTTCCGTCGACTGGCTTTCCTGTAAACAAATGCATTGCCAGTTCAACAAAAAAATTTAATCCCGAAAACCGGTCCAGCGGTCCCCTCAAAAATGTACAGGGGTTCTTTGTGCGTCAGAAATCAGGCTGTGACAACTGGTTCACAGAGCAGCACAGCATTTATACTGAATGCATGTGCATGCAACGCCCATAATAAGCGCGACAGTAAAAATTGGTGAGCAGGATACCATTCTGTCTTGTGACCCAGGACCGTCATCAAAGAATGCCACGAAGAGGACTTCACAGCCAAGTGTCCTGGACACTGAAGAAGTGGCTATGAAATATTCTGAGCATGACAATAAACCTATTCTCACCGTCCAGTAGTGCGGTCCATAAGAAAGGAGGAGCTCCTCGCCATTCCTCACGGGCCGGCTTGTCACGGGAAAGAAAAACGGAAGGCCCGCAATTACCACCATCAGGCTGTGGCAGTTGTTCACGTCGCTTATCTGTTGCGAATTTGCAGCAAAAGGGAGGCATGAACTATGAAATGAACAGCATGAAGCTGCGCGGGGCTGGCTGACGAGGCAAGATGTGAAATGCACTGGCACAGACGCTAAGGAAGCCAACTGCACAGCTCCCTGCAGCCTCAGGAGCTTCTGAAACTGACAAAGACACCTCTGTCAGAAGCTTACGTTGGCTGAGCCGTGAGCATCATTCATCATGGAGTACTCGCTTCGGTAGTCCATGGCATCTAGCTCTGGTGGGTCTGGTTCAGCGCCTGTGCCGCTGTTCATTCGAATGTCTGGTTCCTTCGTGCGAAAGTCTCGCTCTGGCATTACAGTACAGAAGGAAAAAGTTGAAATCGCTTACTTAGTCCTGCGTCTGAACTGCATGTTGTTCTTAATTGGCAGTCACTCCGCTACACACTTACGCCTTCAAAAGAAAACCTTGGACGAATCAAAGACCTTTTCGAGAATACGTCACTAAGTGCACAGGAAATGCCCATGAGTGCACTACGTGCACTCATGGGCATTTCCGAATAAAATGTGAAGTCCTGAGTGCCTCTCTGTGAAGTCGAAAAACAGCAGCTCACCTATTTTAGTGGCTTCTTCAAACGACTTGCAAGCAGCAAGCCGACTCAATGTCCTCTGCACATAGTTGTGGATTTCATCTAGGCTTGCGAGGCTCGTTGTTTTGGACTTGGCGAACAGACAGCACGCAACGGAAAATGAAAAATTGTACTGCCATAGAAAGCATATAGTGGGATTAAGAGTGTGTTATCACTCTTTAATTTTTTGTGGCGACTCAAATATCTTCTCCGAAGGTGCTATTCGTCTACACCGCTTGTTCACTCCTTCTTGCATTAAAAATGGACCTGTGTTGCTCACTTGCCACTCCTTTTCCTGCAGTTCACCTGCCACTGAGTCAGCATAATCCTGACCATCCCACTCATTATCGTTATCAAACCCTGCCCTAGCTGCAGCAAAGTAACCATCGCGATTTCATGCATGCACATCATCTCGACTACTTCGGTAATATTCAGCCCCAACTGAACACGATGCAGCGTCTCATAGGCCTTACGCAGGCTGTTCTGATATACCTTTGATCCTAATGCTGCTGTAAAAGCTACAGGCACAGGTACTACATTCGAACTCTCTAGTGTCTGCACGCGCTGCTAAGCTGCTGCAGTCCCCGGTAAACTGAGCCGAAATAGTGAAATAAACTCTTCCAATAGTAAAACCTGACATTTACCCCCTCGCTGATAACCTATATAAGCTGCATTCTAGTCAAAGCACCATGCTATCGATGCCCTCAGGCATCTCAGTGCTCGCCCGCGTTATGTTCATTTGATGTGATCCTACTCTGAAACTAATGATGCATGGACCAAATATTCACTGCACGCCAAGAAGCTTTCACTGTGGCAACAAAAGAAGCATGGAAGAGGATTCCCTTGGAGTGCATCGATCGAACTTAGTCACGAATGCATCGTAAGACTTGCACAGACATCACATGAACAAACGTATCGCACCTTCTTCCTTATCTTCCTGCGCCTCCCATTCTCCAATGCAACTGAGATTGTCAACGCGAAATGCGTACGACTGTCTTGGCGGTCCTTGAAGATTCCTCAAGTGGTCGTGAATCATCTGTAGCGAACACTTTGCAGCAAACGCCACTTCGAATCATATTTACGGCGGCCAGTAAGCCAGCAGTACTCGCAACCCATGAGAGTTCACCCTCTAGTGCCAAGAAACACAAAGTCAAAGTGTTGGTGTTAACTGCACGTTCCCTTCTGGATCTCCACCTGTGCATCATGCATTTTATGCTAGCCAATGAAATGGATGACAGTCAAGTCATAACATGCGCTGCGCATCTCTTCCGATCATTCTATGCCGCAGTTAGAGCTGACCTGCATCATCGCCAACTCTCCAGAAGGGCGCAACACCCCCCCATAGGGTGGACCCAAGATTGTGGCTGCTGGCAAAGCATCATATTCTCCCAAAGAAGCAACCGCTCGAAAGTGTTGTGGTACTTCTTGACTTTCGAGTCCCATCCGCATCTGATGCTCTTCCTCTGCTAGCTGCACAGTGTGTGTTGCGCTGCACTTCTCAATGGCAATAAAGTTTTGTCTCCCCTCCATGCATCGAATAATCTGCGCAATTACACAGTCACTGGAAAGCACAATGATGCGCTGACGCCCCGTAAGAGGCTCCAGAAAGCCCTCCTGTTGTTCCAAAGCCTCAAATGGCTTGCACTTAAGTTTTGCATCCTTCAGAAACAACGCACAGCGGAAAGCATGTGGCTTGAGAAGAATTTTAACAGCATGCAACAAAAGCAAGTTCGCGCCACATTTTGGGGTTTCGTGCAGTGATGGCACTACTGGCACTGGCATTGTTGTAGTTAGTGTTTCTTTCAGTGTGCAGCTGAGGCGCTCCACCTGTTCCTTGAGAGAAATTATCACTTTGGCACCGCAGTGATTTGTGGGCTTCATCCCTTCTTGTGCCAGCACTCCTCTGAGGTCTTTCATCTGGCCAAATACTCCTATCAGGGACTGGCGCGGCAACAGGATATCCTCACATTTGAGCTGCACGTAAGCAACGAGACTCCTCCAACAGACAGCATATTTATAGACTTCTGCAATTTTTGAGTGTCGTCTGTGTCCACGCATAGAGTGCATTATGAGCAGTCAATTCCATGAACATTCTTACGAGCCCGATGTTGCAAAAAATTCACTTGCCTTGCCACTCGGGTACGGGTAAACGAGCCCTAGGAACTGAGACTCTCTGCTAAATTTGGGGAGCACCACGCGCTTAGTATAGAAGTGCCCTCCTCCGAGGCCCTTAGACCAGAATTTCCACTCTAAAGATCCCACATAACAGCAGACAATGCCCGTTGTAGAACAGTTTAACGTCAGATCTATGCACCGCATGCCCCGGTAAGACCAACGCACAAAATTTAAAACAGCCAGAAAAGAAAACTTTGACGCGCGCAGATCACCGGACGGTGGCCTTCTCGTTAACTCTTTGAGTCAGTGTACCGTCTGGCCTCTTTTGAAATTTCTCCTTCAAGTCTTCATGTCTTCCGTAAGCCTTTAAACGCCTTTCTCGGCCAACAGACTTTACGCATTCAATGTATTCCTCCATTCTGTGCGTATTTCAAGCAAGATGGAGGAGTTCAACATAAGGGAGGCTGTCAGTTGCTTCGATGACTCTCCGCAGGGCTGCGCCGACCGTTAGAGAAACTCACCGTTCAACATCGACGTATGTCCCCACACCGTAAAGAGCGTGTCGAAGCCAATCTACCTTCTGCCCCTTCTCGTTGACTGTGCTATCTGCGCAATTGGCAGCAGAAGCGAAAGAACAGGACGCCAGCAAATAACGCTTAACTTCTTTTGCTGAGAACCTGCCGAATCGCGCGAATGCTGCAAAGAAACGTGCAGAGAAGACCTTTCTCTCACCAGGCAGAGGCAACCAGTCTGGTCGTCCTTTAAATGCTCCTCCCCATAAGGCTTCATCCCCAACCTCACGGGCTTTGACGCGTGGAACTTCACGCCATGCACTTGATCGGCCACGACCTCTCCCATTTGTCGGTCCGAAATCAAGCCGACGTACATCCAGCACTCTGTCCCCCGGCTTCAAAATGGAAGACGTTTTCTGGGTATTCCTCGACTCGGCTCGCCTGCGACATGGCTGGCTCGATGGGAGTTCAATCAAGACGAGCACTCCACAGCGTCGAACAACAATGCAGAGTAAAAAACTCACAGGCGATCAGCGTGGACTCTAAAACACTGGGGTTATGACGTATGGATCAATTTTGCTTCTGTCAGGGCAAACGGATGCTCGGACTGGCACTCCGCAAGACATAGCCCCTGTAAAATTTATCACTCTCAGTATCCTACAATACTGTGGCGAACAATTACCTAAGGGATATGTATGGTCTTGTTTTGTTGCCTAAGCCTTGTCTTCCCGTTTGTGGGATACAATGTCGTCCTAGGTTCTCCAAGGCGCGCCGCTTTGCCGCAGCAGCCGGCGAACCGAAGCTAATGGCATTGGGTGGTCCTGTAAGTGCTGTTTCTTGTCCGACAGATGGTATTTCATTCTCTGAGAGGGCCTCTGAGTCATCTTTCCCGCCATTTGATGGTAGGTTCTTGCGACCGTCCTGCCGCGACGCCATAGAGCATGTTGCACCTCCATGGGATTCTGCACGGTGCGAGGTCACACCTGGTACTCGGCTGACCCCCATGAAAACGCCGTTTTCATCTGACTTTCTACCAGAATCAGGCATTAGGACCGGGAGAATATGTGGACTCTTGTGAGGACAGACAGAACTGTGTGGGGGACAGTGCCTCACAACGTTACAACCACGGGGTACAGTTGGTTTAACTTTAAAGGGTTCGATGCAAGGAGGTGTAGGGCCCACTGTGCATCAGTTACTTCAGTTGCGGGCAAGTAATTTGGCCCAGAGTTTCGTTTGGTTCTTCACCACGTCTCTGGAGTGACGGCAGCGCGCCCCCAGCCATGGAACGATCCCTCTACTGTGCTTTAGCATGAAAACAAGAACCACATATATACATAGCTCACAAAAATATACAAGAATTTCAACAGAAGACACACAAAATACTTGGGAAGTTCGCAAGGGCACTCTCCGCCCGCCAGCCCCAAGTCATACCGGTGGGCAGACCACTGTGCAGTCTCCGCTGTTTCATTCAGAGAGGCTACTAAGCGATTCAATTGAAGTCTTGCTCTATTGTTTTTAATAAAAGACGCTTTGTAGAACTTGAGAACTGCTTGTTTTGATGATGGGAGCAAGTGCCGCGATGGTGTCGCCCCATGCCTTGATATCGCCCGCGGCAATCGACCTTCCTACAGAGCTATTTGGCTAATGAAATAGGATCAGCCGCAGGCCTTGTAAAATGGCCAGCCAAAATTCAAGTGTTTTATTGACTGAGGAGGCGTGAGGAAGGGTGCCTCGCCGAATACTCAAAGACACGGCATCGATGTTCGCAGGGTGATGCTGGAAAAATGTGGCATGCAGACTGAAGACTTGAAAACCTCTAGGACAGCTGGCCATTTTTAAAAGTACGGTCTAATTTTGAGAAGAATAAAGTGTTGCCTCCTAAGAGGAAAGAACTATCTGGGCGACGCCTGTAACCAAGACCCTCTATTCTCGTGCTCACCGTCCGCTCTCTGAACAAAACTCCCGACATTGATTCTACACTGCGTTTCTCCTGATATTTCGACCTTTTTGATGGGCTTTTGGAAGTACGTACTCATAATCGCGCTGCCCCTGCTGATCATCGTAGCCACTTGGAATACTGTTGCATGTGCTTTGTACGGTCTAAAGTGAGAGAAAACTTCCGCGACTCCGCCGTTACTAGGCGGATTAGGTAGAATAATATTGCAATGAAATGTCATGATGGCCACGCTGCTGTCCATACAGCGCAACACAAATGCCTAGTACAACATGACAGCTGAAGTCTTTTTCAAACAATGGCTAGTCTGATCCGCAGCGTCAGGGATCTGGCTGGAAACAGGAACCATACTACTCTGTGCAGCTCATACTTACCCCGTAACGGGGAGAATATGAGTACCGAGTAGTACGTGCAAACAAGCACACGTATGCAGGCGCCACAATACACTGCAAAAATATGCCAGGGACAGAGCACAGTGCTGTAGTTACGGCACGCTGCAAACGGCACGCGACATATGTCACAAAAAATTGGCAAGACCAAACGGCGGTACATGCAAACGCGGATAAATATGCGTAAAACCTAGTGCGTGTATACGCGCAAATGCACTGCTGCACTTAAAACAAGTGGACAAGCACACGTAAAAAAGCTGGACACACGGATGTACACGCATATAAGACCGAGTCTAGTCAGTCTCTGCAGCCACTAGCTTAGGATCAAGTCATCTGTTTCTTGGACGCTAGGAGAAAACAATGAAAACCAGGTGTGTGGCGTGGCCTGGCTGCTTGCACAGCTGAGGCTGGTGCGGCTCGAGCATTCGAATCCAACAAAACGCAGAATTGCATATATAGGCCTCAGCACTGTTTGCAATAGAAACCACTGCACCGTTGGTCTAGTGCTTTGGCGGCTAAAACTGCTGTCGTTTGCTTGACGCGATGCCCCTGGCACAGATGTTCTCTGATGGAGTAGTTGCTTGGATCAGGGGATCGCCCTCCAGCACCTCGAGGCGCGTCTGATGGAGCGGCGGCACCTGAAGGTAATACAGAAGCTACACGCTGGCATTTGGTGGCAGGGGATTTATATGTGTTTAGGTTTGTCATGGGCCTCTGGTCTTCAGTAGAAGAGCCAAAACCTGCAGGGTGTATGGGCGACCACCACCGAGAAAGACACAGCCCATCAGCTGCTGTAGCCGAAGAAATCGTTAAGAACGACGATCATGGCAGATATGGAGAAGCCTCACAACTCACCCATAAGATGGCCCTGAACCGAGAGGAGTTGTTGACGTGTTCGTTTTCCAGCCGAAGTACAACCCACTGCAACAGCACCCCCCACAATTCTTAGTTGTGCTTGCGGGTTTTGATTGCTTGCCTTTTGGAAAACGGCGAAAGCAAGCCGTGTGGAAAAGTCGAGACGAGTGAGTGCTGCTGCAAGATGTCAGCTAGCTAGATATGACTGCAGACGGCCTACCGCTCCTCGTCTCATGATTTCAATAACGGAGATAAACAACAATACCAAGTTGCCGCTTAAGGACTGTACAGACAGGACAGCAACACACGAATATGCTTGTCGAGCCTGTCCAAAGGATATGCGCGAGGTGCATTCCTATGGTTTGTATGCGTAGACTTGTAGTTCTAGGTTTTCTAATGCTGCTGCTGCCGTGAGTGTTTGTGCAGGTCCTTTCTCCACCTTGTTGCCGACAAGGGAAATTGGCATTAGGGTCATTGCCCACGTCAGTCGGCCCATCTGCTCAGAAATCGCACAGAAATAGCGCATGCACTACTGCGATACCACTGTGCAATGCAGGGACTTTGCGAAGGCCCACTGTACATGGCTCAGCCCGCAGGCGCTTCAGACTTTTGGCTAAACCCCATACTACTGACACTGAACGCTCGGGTTCATGCGCCGGCACTCAGTTACCACCTCATGGTAAGCCCATCCAACTACGAATCGAAGGCAGCAAAGACCCCACGGTTATGCCATCTCATGCACTGCCACAAGAGACATCCAGGAAATGCCCACCAGCCAGTGGAACGCAGTTATGCCTCTGGCCAGCGGGGCAATGGAGACTTAGCTAAAGATAGTTTTGCGTAAGAAAATTGACGGCCGCTGTCGTACAGGTGTCTGCACTGCGGCGGAGTCTCCATATTCTCTTCGCCAGCAAGTAAAAAACAAGCGTGCGCAGTTAACACTGAACGCGCAAGGCAATTCAGTTCATTTTTTTCCTTTCATTAGAGCCCCCAAGAGTTAGAAATGACGCTTCAAAACTTACTGCATTTGTCACAGCGATGGCACCGTAGATCCACGTTGGGTACATCAGGCGGCCTTGCATGCTGCACGGGAAACAAAAAAGAGATGCGCAGAGGCAAACAAAAAAGATGTACCCAAGAAGCTAGGTATTCACTTGATCTCTATAGTGTACACAATAGCAGCGCACGATGTCCCCTCTGCCAGTCTTTAAATACACCGAAAGCCTCTCGCACGCGGATCCTTGAGCCTAGAGGCTCTTCTGCAACTAGTACACCTCACATGTTCTTCCTTGTGCTGCAGCACCATTAAAGATTGAATATGGAGCCTATATGCAACTAGCCAGCCGCTGTTACATAATGTGGCACACGGCAATGCATTTACCGTATGAATCGATCCGGGGTTGGCAGGAGGCCCCAGTCCACCCGGACATCCCAGTACAGCATAAAGAGAGAGCCCAGACAATAAGAGAAGACCCACAGAAGACACATGGCGTACACGCTCACACCTAAATCCAGCCTGATGTGCGTAGGCAAAAAGTTCACAAAAGGCAGGCAAGAAATAGCTACGACATAGATTATATGCCGGGAAACAGATGTTGTGCAATCAGACTACTGGATGACTATAGGAGCCTCCCTTTACTTCTCTTGCCCACAGTCACAAGAGCATTCATGTCTGCGTGCTCTACATCATTTACGCAGGGAGGTATACACGATAGGCGGATGTGATCGAGAAAACAACCATGCTGGCGCGCTACATGTTCGTTTACCAAGGGACGTTTGTCGTGATTAATACTAAAATGCCACAAGCATATTTTGCCATGTTCATCAGGTGAATTAGGCCACCTCCGGGCTCCGCTCCCCTAAACCTGCAGATCCACAAATGTGGCAGTCTCCCAGAGAGGAGATGAGGGCTAATTTTGAAGATGGAAAGACGCAGCAAGTACCAGGCCAGTCCTACAGCCAAAGTAGTGCGAAAAAATTCCGCAAGCTTTGTTTCGCTAGCTGCACACCTCATGGATCTCTAGTAGAGAGTAACCTTGGTGCCAGCTTAAGTTCAAAATAAAGACAGAAGACTAAGAAGCTCAGTGCAGGCAATCGCACTCACCTGATGAAGCACTGGCACAATCGCAGGTAGAACGGTAGACCCAGCAGGACAGGCCTCACTAGTGAATCTCCTGTAGAAGTACGTGCAGCAGCAGTAAGGCAAAAACAGAAGATAAGGAAAAAGACGCTATCAGTGGATGCCCTTCAACAGCGAGCCACCCGTGGACAAACGCATGAGTAAACAGGAATCTCACAAAAAGCACTGGAGCACCCACCGTAACACTGTGCAGGGCCAGTGTTGTCCATCCCCTTGCTGCAGCATCACAGAAACAGAAGCATATCATGTGCTCAGCCGAGATATGGTGTGCCTCCATGCTATAGGCGTTGGTTCACAGGCAAACAGAAGAAGCTATTTGAAACCGCAGCACACAATCAGTGAATCCACGGACCCTGGTAAGGGCACGAACTGCAGAAGCAGCAGCCGCATACCTCAAGTAGCAGGCAAGGTACTGCAGGTCACCCAGAGGCTTGGCAAGTGAGGTAAGGACGTCCCCAATTATGTTTGCCACAAGCTTCACGTCGCGTACAGTAAATACACTGAGACCACAGCATCAGCAGCAAAAACGGCAAAATTTCGACGGGAAAGCATGCGGAAATGCGAGTGCAGAATATTGTCTTCGAAAATAGACAGCTGTAGGACACTTGCAATGCTAGTGTCTGGCCGCCAGCTGCTGGTCGCTCTAATGGCAGATAATGCGCTCACCCAGCCTTCAACACTGTGAAAAATGCCCCAAGCACTTGCCGACGAGCTTTATACGTCAATGCACGCGAAGGGAAAAGAAGTAGAAGAAGCTGCAACAAGAGGAGACCTAAGGGATAGAAATGGTACCTGAAGCAGTCGCATACCCAGCACCAAAGACTCTACCAGGGTCATTAGCTTCGTCGTGCTGCTGAGTGATCATGTGCAGTGTCGTGCTGCTTTTGGCTGTCCCTGGACGTGAAGTAGCTCCTGCTGTTGTGCCATGTCCCAGATGCAACTTCCTATTTTTACACAAAGTGGAAAATCACTACTGTCACTCGAGCTGAAAAGGCTGCACTAGCTGTTAGAGCAGTGGCACCCTACATCTGGCCGTCACCCAGGAGATGGAGCTTGGAGTCTGCAAGGTAAAGAGCGCAGGTGGCAGTCGTGAGGACGAAGTGCAACGCTGCCGTGCAGAAGAATGACACACTGGACGTCTGCCCCCTTGGCGCTAAGTCCAATAGAAAGCTGCAGCAGAAATAGCAGGCCAGGAAATTCTCTCTAAATGCATGTATTTTCCAAGTCGCCATGCGCAACAAAAAGCGCCGAAGGAAGATTGAATTCGGCACATGCCTGACTCGTAGCTCGTCATTCTCGTCACTGGCTTTTTTCAGACAATGTGCGTACATAAAAAAAGTCAGTGTGCAAGTATGCAGATAAACGCATCAGATATATAAACCCATGATCTATAAAGACATGACGAATGCAAGTACATCACATGAAGTCTCAATGCATCAGACGGCGTTGTGAATATCGGGGTGTGTGCGCATTAGTTGCTAGTGTTCATAAACAATCTAGACTGTAGATATACCAGTAGTTGACGCCGTATCGCTCCATCACGGCCATCGCAGACGCGGTGGAGAGCCATATGAAGGACCAAGCGAAGGCCAGTCTGAGGAGGCAGGACCGAGAATGGCCGACACGCACAAGAATTTATGAAGGGAAAAACAAAGAGACTCAATGATACACGCAGTGCACTTGGCAAGGGGCGCCTCTTCACCTGAAAAGGGGAAAGACAGCCATCAAGCCCTCGTAGTCAAACGATTTTGAGGGAGGTACCGGCATGAACAGCAACGCCGTCGTCAGCAAAAGAAGGACCGAAAGGCACCCAGCCAGGAACGACACCCTAACCTCTTGCCTGAAGTAAGCGCCCTAAGAATGGCACAGAATGCAGCGACACATGGACGCAAATACACATCAAAGGCCAACAGGTTAAACTGACTGCAAGCTCTTGCAGGCCTCCTGGAGGCAGCTCACAGTCTAGCCACCAGGGGAGAGGCAGCCAGAAGACAATAATGACATTAGAACGTGACACAAGAGTGGGCTCAACAAAGTGAGTACTAGTCTGAATCGTCCACATGCTAATATACCCCTTATCCCTCCAGCAATTTACTCTCTACGGAGTTTCTGGCACACGGCACATGGCGTCGCGCTATATGTTGCGAGTGAGCAAAGGCACAGAAGAACATCACGGGGTAGATATGCCCTGTTATAACAAGACAGAAACGGGGAGATGAGAACAACAGAAAGGTTAAACAAGAGACACAATCAACGACGAAAACGTAGAAAGCTAGAGATGACGTATTGCATTGCACTGGCCGCTTGTCTTACCCCTCCAGAGAGATCTTCATGGGCCCTCAGGGGCAGCACCTCGAGAGATAATTCCGAATCCTCTCCAGCCACGTGGCGGTAGAGGGCTCTAGCTGCCCGCTGCACCGTAGAGAAAAGGAATACGGGCAATATAATGCGAAAAAAAGCCACTGAGTGCAGGGGGAAGAGGAAGAAACGGCGAAGCCAGACACGGTAAACAGCAACAGAGACTGCAATAATTGTCACACAAACTGTGGTGAAACGGGATGAGGCATACTGAAAAACACACAACGAGACGACAACTGAAGGTGCTACAAAACTCGCCCCAGAAAGGGAAAAGACGAGTACCCGAAAAGCGATAAGCCACGAAAACACCAACACACGCAAAAAAGGCGAAGCCGAGGCAGCTAGTGATGCAAGCATACCCGCAAATGGCTATGCAGCAAACATACAGGCAAAAAAGAAGATACAAATGCCCAAAACTGCCAAAGAAGCTGAATGAACAAAAGCAACAATCGTTCTGTTCTTGCAGAGCCCTTCTCACCTTCGTCTTGGGTGGTATGCGTATCTGCTGATTGAAGAAGGCGGTAATTCTTTCAAAGTCCTTAACTGCTGTCCCTTTAGGGAGCTGCAGCTGTTTATCTCTCTTCTTTAAGGCTTTCCACAGAGCCAACAGGTTTAGCCGTCTGTACACCTCAAGCTTCTCCAACGTGTCCAGCAGCAGCAGCAAGATGCGCTCCAGCCGACGCAAGTACGCAGCGTCCTGAAGGCCCCGCAGACGCAAAGCAGAAAAAACGAATATTCGGAGGAGAAAGTGCGCGGTTACGCGAGAAGCGAAAGGACATGACTAAGAGAAAATAAGGAAAAAGGAAAAATCAGGAAGTTGAGACGCCCTGTTATCCACAGAGACAGAAACAAAAGTAAGCAGCAAAAGCGGGCAACCGAGAGCAAGAGAAAATGAAACACAAAAGTATCACGGCCAGACTGTGAGGTTAGTACACATGTAGGATGGAGCTACTCGGCCAGGTGATTCGAAGATGAAGACGAAGGATCAGTACAATAGGACGCAAATGCCAAGCACCAATAACTAAAGCGGCACAAATGGAAGCGCGTAAGAGAGGAAGACAAACAATGTGAATCGGAAAGGGAAAGAAGAAATGCGAACGAATAGAAAGCTGAAAACGAGGGGAAAGGAAGGTTTGGGTGACCTCTGATTTCGCTTCGTCTTCTGTCGAGAGGCTTGAGGCATTAAACGAGAACGGATAATTCGGCCTACTCACTTGGCTGTTGGTGCCTTTATCTTCACTGCTTCCAGCAGCAACAGCAACCACACCAGCAGTATGTCCAGCACCGGCAGCAGTAGCTTGCGCTGACTCATTCCGGCCCACACTTTCTTTACCCTCTGCTCGCAAAGACGACAATCGCCGCCTCCGCGCTGCGTTAAAGGCCTTAAGCTCCATAGTGACTGCCTTCAGCTTGTCCTCCAAAAAACCCAATTCATCCCCTGAGATCAAAACGCGTAAATAATTGAGACGATCAGCTGGTGGGGCTGTTCCAAGGTCTGTCTCTGGCGCTCCTGCAGCAGTTGCCCGCCTTAAAGTCATTCAGGCTGCTGCTGCACTTGACGGTAGCGTTGCTGCAGTTTTTACTGTTGTTGCTTTCGTCGTTCATACAGACTGCGTTGCAGCAGGTGCAGAAAATGTCAGGGCTCCTAAAAGTTCAAGAAAAGTTGCAATGGCTGTTTGCTCAGGTTCGGCTTCCTCGCTAGGCAAAATGCGGCAGCAAATAGCGGCCACTGATGCTGCAGTGCGTAGGGCTTGTCTACAATGCCCCTATATCTGCTTCAGCCGCTCCTGTTTCTGCTAGCCTCTAAACCTACTGAAGAAATTCGCCACTTTCGTCTTCTCTTTTTCAATTGCAGCGCTAAAGGCCGCAACGCAGTTGGCCCTTAGCGTCTCTTCTTTATTTGCAGGTCCCTCAGGCTGATCGTCTGCAGCAGTACCTAAAGAAATACTGCGGTGGTCTTGCTGCGACGGCTGTTTCTGGTGCTGCTGCTGCTGCGTATCCTGCAACAATGGTTCTTTAAGACGACAGAAGCCTTGGAGCCTCGTTTGCTTGTTTGCTGCCGGAGCCACGCGGGAACCCGGGGGACCCACAACTGCAGGGAGCGGAAGACCTGAGGGGAGACCAACATCACGAAATAGCAAGAGTGCGTTTCCAAAAAGACAAAGTTTCTGAAGGCTTTATGCATGCAGGCAAAGAAAGCTTGCTAGCCACAACTGGCACGCCCAACAGCAGAATTTGCATGCACCTGCTGTTGCTTTTCTAAGATAAAGTACAGATGCGCTAATTGAATGAAGGGTGTACGGAAAGACATGCAAAAAGAACGCAAGCGTGCCCCTAGTCAAAGCTCTGCAGTTCTAGTGTTTGTAAATTAAGATTTGCATGGAGCTTTCTACTTGCAAAGAGAAGGAAATGCAACAAAACAGAACAAGACACAAAAGGAGAGGCCACGAGCCAGCTAGGGGAAGCTGAAGCACGTACTTGCCCCATCTCCCGCGTTTGAGGCCTTCTCAGAAGACGGGCTTCGACAGGCAAACAGAACACAGGCGCAGAAAGCACGCGACGCTGCTGCTGCTGCTAAAAGTATTCAGCAGCAGCACAAACAACAGCAGCACCGTGGGCTGCAGGTGCCGCGGGAAGCAGCAGCAGTAGCAGCGGAGGACTTTGAGAGAGAAAGTACACCGAGTGAGCATTTGCAGCAGCTGCAACTCCTGCTGCAGATGCAAGGTGTTGCAGCGCAAGTCTCACTGCCAGCTTGTTGGAAACAGTTTCGCCAGGTATCCGGGAGCATCGGATGTTTCTATCTTTTTCTTCTGCTGCTTCAACAGCGCCTTTAGACAAGGATAGTCCACATAATGCTGCTGCCACTCGGGCACTGCGTAGCTGCGGAGCTTCGCTCCAAACTTCATCTTCAGTCTTCGCTTAGATCGGCAAGCCTAAACGTTCAGTGGTGCTGCCGAAGCAGCTGCTGCAGCAACTGCTGCTGCAGCTTGGCCTGCAGCTTGGCCTGCAGTCCGTGGTGCAGCTTGCGCTGCAGCTGCGGCTACAACCTCTGCTGCAGCTTGTGCTACAGCTGCGACCGAAGCCTATGCTGCAGCTCCTGCGGCGACTAGGCCTGCAACCTGCACTAAGATTGGCACTGCAGCCTTTGCTGCATCTTGTGCTGTGGCTTTTGCTGCAACCAGGGCTACAGCTTGCGCTGCAGCTTCGGCTGCAGCCCCAGCTAGCTGGTTCTGCAGCTTCCGCTGCAGCTTTTGCTGCAGCTGCACCGCAGAAAGGGCTGCAACCCGTGCTGCAGTGTTCGCTGCAGCTTGCTCTACAGCGAAGACTTCAACTTGTGCTGCAGCGTGCTGTGCAGCGCCTCCAGCAGCGTATGCTATTGCAGCTGTCTTTGTAGAAGCTGTTCCAACGTATGGGGCCTTAAATTCAGCAGCCATGCCGCTGCAGCTGCTGTTGATATTGCTACAGCTGCAACAGGAGCTGCAGCTGCTGCTGGCAGTCGCGCGAACAAGATCGTAGGTGGCCGCTCGTTGCTGCCACTGTGCTGAGAGTGGGGAATTGAGTTAAGTTCTAGGGCTCATCTGCTGCAGTCACTGCCTAGCAGGTTTTCCAGCTGCCACTGCTGCGCGGGTCGTCCCTGCCTGTGTTCGGCTGTTGCTGCTGCTATTCCTGCGGCAGCAGCTGATGCGGCTGGTAGTCCTAAATGACTGCTGCAGGAGCTCCTGCTGAAACGGCTGCTATTGCAGCTCCAGCTGCTGGCGTCATCCGTTGAACAAAAAGACGCTAGTGCTAAGCAGCAGAAGCGATACAGCTGGTGAGGCCACTAGGAGCAGGCGGCAACATCCGCACAGCAACCGAAAGGCCCTGGCTCTTCAAATGTCGCCAGAACTAAGGGTGCACCTGTTGCTGTTGCGGATGTTTCTTCAGGCACCGCTGCCGCTGCTGCTGCTGCTGCCGCTTGAGGTTCTGAAGCAGCTGTGGAGTCATGGGCGCCAAAAAGATCCGCTCCAGCGCCACAGGAGACGCAATGAATCTCCCTACATGCAGATAATGGTATTTTACCGTCAGAAATGCAATAACACCATTTTACCATAACACAGCCAATACACACATTGCACTGGTCCGCTGGGAGGCCCCCCGGGGCCCCACTGGCCCCCCTCCAGCCAAGATGGTTGTACAAAACGTTGTTTTTAAGGCAGGTCATTTTGGCACTTTCATTACTTTTTCTCAACTTCTTCTTGTTTTTGTTCATTTTAGAGAGTTCCGGCCAAGAGAAACTGCGCACATAAAGACGCGATGAACGGAACAAGTTCGTTGCTTTCCAAGATGCGCTGAAAGGCACCAAGTCCAATTTTGTGGAAGGCTTAACGTTGTACACGCCACAGTAGTTAGCTCTAACGTAAACGGCAGGCAATTGATTTATAATCCACCTATGTGAATGGAAGAATAGCATGCTTTGGGGCAAGAGGTGGCAAAGGAGTGACGCAGATGCTGCTTATGTTACTGCCTACCTCGATATCCGCCTATGCTTAACAGCGCCATGGGATTCAGGTCAGAACTTTCCCATGCAGACCTCAGGTACCACAGAAGCAAGTTGTGTGGAGACTCAAAATATATTCAAGCATTAATTGGTTTTCTGCAGGACAAACCTGCTCCCCCATGCGAACGATGCTCATGGCAACAACGGTTAAGGGAAAACCAGGCAGACAACAGGTTCTCACACACAGTGAGGGACCTGAAGGCTTCTGTATAATCTTGGGCAGCTACTTTGGCATCCGGTTCAGTCCTGTTCAGCTCATGTGGGCAGGCTCCATACTGCACCCCAGCTCTCTTCCCAAATTTTCGAAGGAATAGAGCTTCATGCGTGCGCAATTTTCGGTCCTTTTGCAGTCCTTGTCTTTCCTTTGGCACTCAGATTGCAGGGTCTTCTCAATCTTAGCAGCTAGCAGTTTAAGTCTGTTGGGCGAGAGGCTCCGCAGACTCAGCAAAAGCTCCTTAACTGAATATTCTACTCAATGAGAGCTGCTAATATGACCGTAGACAGAGCTGAACCGGCGCAAATACAAAGTTAGCTGTATTTCCTCAGGCGATTCAACAGCTTTGGGCACTGGGCATGCAGGCCACTTGGTTGCTTCGTAGTCCAATTTATTTGTAGAATGTCTTAAAATGAGAGCGTTGAGATGCAGCAAGCAACCAATGCTCCGTGCATAGGGTAAAGGAAGCGCGCTTTGAACACCTGCTGTTAGTGAGCCACACTGCGCTGTTGCACTTTCCCATCTTGCATTCGCTTTACATGGCCCACCAGCATCTTCAATCGCAGACTGGTGCTTCCATTTAGCTGTTTCAGAGCGCAACAAAACAGTTAAGGCAGCCAACTTGCTGGGCTGGGCAGCAGAACGTTGCCCAAACGTTTGGAGTCATTTAGAATCCCAACGCAGTAGTGCTTTCAACCAAATGCTCCTGGCTGTTGTGCACCTTACTAGCTTCCAGAAGAGTTCCAAAGATTACATTACTTCTTCCCTTTTTAGGCTAACCGCGGCGGGTTCACCACGGCGGTGCAACCGGAGGTGCAACGCGTGCTGCTTCGATTCAGGTGTGTTGCTTCCCTGCTGCTGCAGAGCTCTTTCTCTTCTGATTCATGGGCCTATTAAAACCCCTCTCAGGTCCCATCGGGTGAAGAGACATTAAATCTCCCTTGTCCTTCCATTTTAGAGACACGGGAAAGCAGACATGCGGCGAAGCCAGTAAGAAAACGACGCTTCCCCTCGCGAAAGAGACCTCATTGTCCTGGACCCACTTCTCACGCGTTTGTCTTGCTCCATTAGGGTCCACAGCAACTGGCTGTGAGGTTTGTGTACAAAGGTTTCAATACTTAGGCACTTAGAGTCAAATTATTGTTGTGGCTTCACGCAAATGGGGCAACGCCCAAACAGAGGAACAAACAAACAAATTGAGAATGCTACACTGCCCAAGAAATTCAAATGAATCGGGAAGCAAGAAGCCAGACAGGAATAGAGGAAAGCGAACGAACAACTGATCACACAACAACGCAGGCACACTTAGACGCAAGGACCCCGAAGAAAAAAGGGAGAAGGACGGGTTAACTTACAGCAAGACCGCACTGTGGTGCTCGCTAAACTGGGAAACATTGATTTCCCATACATTTCCCGATACTGCGGCTCTTGCTAAAGGCACACTCTGAGTGGAACTACAAAGCTGCACCTGGAAACACCAAGTCGCACCAGCTCCCCTAAGGATTATGCTTGTCTACCGAGGCAACGCAATGACGCTATGGCCCTGCGACTCTTCAGTTTTTGCCTCTTAAGGGCAAAGGAGGAAAATATTGGCATGCCCGTGTAGCTCTTCACTACTTCTCTCCAGCATGCATATCTGTGTCTTGCTGTTTCGTCTGTGCTGATTTGCCCACTCTGGTGAGGGCTCCTAGCAAAAAGTCGTTACTTAGTATAATACAGAATAGAAATGAACAGAATAGAGAAGAGCGATGCGAGAGAAAATAGCCACACACAACCGCAGACCAACCACAGACCGCCCGGCTTCTCACCCTCACTGAATGGGAGGTGGAAGATTGCCCGTAAGCGAACATCTGCATTACATATAATTCGAATGACAAGATATTTCGAAATTCATCTGCCTTCTCCTTATTCACTCAAGTTTGCGCATGGGATATGCCTGTGCAGCTGCTGCGAGCAGCAGCATTGGGATCAGCGGCGACGACACTGGGGGCCCCAAGGCGCCTTGAGTAGCTGCTAGGGAGCGAACGTACGAGGGAAGCAGAGTGGTGGGATGTTTAACGCGTAAGGTTTCAAATTGTATCACTCAGTGTATTCTGTTACTGCTTTCGCTGCCGGTGCTGCGTAGGCTGCTGCCACTGTTGCCGCTCGTGAGACGCTGGCAGCGCTCATGGCGTGCTGGGACTTAAGTCGGCTGCAGCAGCGGCCGTTGCTGCTACTGCTGGTGCTGCTAAAACTATGGTTTATACAGCAGGAGCTGGTGCTGCTCCCGTCATCAGCGGAAGCGGCTGCTGCCGCCGATGCTGCTGGCGGCGCTGCTGAATTGCCAGCCGATATGCCGCGAGGCCCGCCTCCCAAGACAATGGAGAGGCATCAGAGTTCGCTGCCTCTGCTACAGCAGCACACTTTGTTCATAATAGACAACGAGCCGGTGGTGGAGTCGCACATAGTGAGCAACCTGCTGCACCAGCTGCTGTTCACGCTGCAGGTGCCGCAAGAACACGTGCGGCTGCGGGATGAAGCGCTGCTGCTGGATTCCCCCAGCCAGCGGCAGCAGGCTCTTTCTCTCGGGCGGTGGCTGGCGGCTGAGGCAGCCTCGATGTCGCCGGAGATTCAATTTGTGTTTTTCTGCTCTGCGTACACCCGCCTCAACCCCTCCACTTTCGAGGCTCTGCTTCGGGAACTGCAGCAGCAGACACAGGGGCCCCACTGGGGGGCTTTTGCAATGGGCTGGGGCCTGTCAGACCCCCAGCCCACCATAATACATCATTTTGCTGCTGCTCAGTCCCAGGTTTATCCTCACCTCGACGCAGGCACTCTTTGGTCCCGCCCGGCGTTTGAAGCAATCAAAAAGGCATATACTGAGGAGCCTCCTCCAGAGGGAGTCGAGCGTGACTTCATTTACGAGATGTCGGTGCACCTGAAAAACACGCAGCAGCTGCAGCTGCTGCATTCCGAACTCTTCTGCCCCGTACCTCCCGCTGTAGACAATTACGAACGAGACCTGCAGCCTTACCCCCCAAACCACGTGAGGCCTACCAAAGTGGCAGGGGCTGAGGCTGCTGCAGCAGCGAACAAGCGGCAGCTATCTGCTGCTGAGCGCGCAGCAGTTGCTGCAGCAGATATCACAGCCATCATTCACAAAGACTGCGTAGCTTTCAACAGCGGCAACAGACACGGCCCCGTCCTTTCTCACCAAATATTCGACGCTCTTATCGATTTCGACGAAGAACTCATGGTGAGCCTCAAACTCTAAACCCTAAACCCCCACTCCCGAGCCCTCAGCTGTGGGCAAGCGCTACAGCATCAGCGTGTGCAGCAGCAGCAGCGTATGCAGCAGCAGCAGCGTGTGCAGCAGCAGCAGCTGCAGATTCGCATTTAGGGCACGGTGAAAGCTTCTAAGCCAGACAAAAAGAAGGCCTAAAGAAGCACAGGCCAGAGGGAATCTCGTTTTGCAGAGGACAGTCTGCTGCTGCAGCAGACAGCTACCTGCCGTTCGCTGCTGCAGCAGACAGTGTTTCTGCAGCAGGCGTTCGCTGTGGCTTGTTCCTTGTGTTTCTTTTGACTTTGCGTGCAAGTTTGCTGCCGGTGTGCTGGCTGTTCAGATTAAAAGAGATTTTTTGTCAGAAAAGTTCACAGCGGAGGAGAAAATGGCGGATGGCGGCAAATACCAAAAGGCTCTTGAGGAGCTCGAAAAGTCCCGGCCTGCCTTTATAGTCGAGCCCCAGGTCTGTCTGCGGCTTGGCCTCTGTCTTTATTCTTTTTTTCCTATTTCCTCTTTGTTCTTGTGCTGCTGCTGCGCTTTTGTTTTTACCACTTCCCGGCTTCCTTGACTTCTCGCGGATCTAGCGTTCTTCTCTTTTCTCCACAATTTCGTTTCTTTTCTGCAAGTTCACGATGATTTGTTCTTTTTTATTTTTCTTTCTTGCCTCGGGTCCCTAAGCCAGTCAGTTCTGCTGCAGCGCCGGTTGCCAGACTCCATGGGGGCCCCTCGGGGCAACTGTTGTCTCAGGCGCATTTCGGCTTCACGGCGAAGCCGCCTGCCTCTGCTCCTGTGTCTGTCTTTCGGTCTCGAGTGGCGTCTTTCAAACACTTCTGTTTGTGTGGATTTTTGTGTAGCCTGTCCTGCGTCATTTCGGCTCTTGTTTGTTTGTTTGTTTCTCTTTTTCGGCACTTCAGCCACCATCTTTTTGCCGTTTTGTGGTGCTACCGCCTTTGCTGGTCTTCAGCCCTCTATCCCTTCAGCAGCTGCTGCGCCTGCGACTTTTGCTGCTGCTGTGTCCGTTTTGCTTCGCCCAGGATGTCATGGTGGCCGTCAAGACCCACTCCGGGAGCCACTCTTCGCGGGTGCCTTTGCTGCGCCGTCTGTGGGCGTCTCGGGAGGTTCTGCTGGAGCAGGCGAAGCGGCATCTCGGGGCGGAGCACTACGCGCATTTGCAAATGAACAAGGAGGAGTTGAAGCAGCTCACAGAGGCCTACGACGCCCTCAGCATTCGTTTCTTTTCAGACACTGCTGACCCTTCTCTAGATATCGAAGTGCTGGACTTGCCCGGAAAACCCGCCCCAGAAGGCAAGCGCGGCCTCTGCGTTCGCCTGCAGGCTCTTCTTAAGGAGTTTCTGGCGGCTCCTGCGGGTCGCCGCTTCCTAGTGGTGACAGACGACGACACGCTGCTGAACTTCAGGCATCTTTTGGATCTGCTTTCTCTCACTTTGCAGCCCCCGATTCCGGCCCGTAGCTTCCTGGCGAATCTCCTTGCAGATGACCAGGGCTACAGGGCGTACGCTCCGCCCTACAAGCGTCTCGCAGAAGAGATAAGAGCCCACTTGCAGAGGCGCGCTGTAGCAGCAGCAGCAGCAGCAGCAGCAGCAGCCAATCCCGTGGCAGCAGCCACACCCGCCAAAGACAGCCGCTACACCCCCGAGCAACTCACAGCGGCCTCACACCTGTACGGCAGGGGAGGCCCGCGGCCTCTAGAAGCCGTCTCGCCGCTGTACTTGGGAGAAAGATATGGCTACGGACTCAGTGGGGGCAGCGGCGCGGGGGGCTACGAGTATGTAACCATGGGGGGTGGCATGGTGCTGGACAGAGCAGCAGCAACTCTATTGGTGCAGTGCGTGGACAGCGGCCACTGCAGCTGCCCCGAAGACGGCACGGCCGACGACATGCTGCTGGGGCTGTGGGCGCATCGCGTGCAGCTGCCGCTGCTGCATGCAAGAGGAATGCACCAGGAAAGGCCCGCGGACTACCACCCCCTTTTGGTCGAGGCAACCACCCCGGTGTCTTTCCACCGAATGCTGCAGTCCGTCAAGGGCACCAAGAAGATCTTCGACGACTACGTTGACGTCGGAGACTACAGCAGCGGCCAATCCAGCAGCGGCAGCAGCAACAGCAGCAAGAGCGGCGGGCTAGATGAACTGATAGAGGTGGACTGGATCGACTACGACTGGCACCACGCAGAAGAACACCGGTGGCTAGAAAAGGAAGAACTGCACGAAATTGACCAGGAGGATCCACTGCTACCAGATGGCATAGGAGATCTCTTGAACCGAAAAGTGAAAAGAGGCACTAGACCCATGACGCCTGAGGAGCTGCTGGAGCATGAGGAACTCGAGGAAATGCATTCTCTTCACGATGAACTCTAAACCTTTTAAACCATTTCTATATTTAGACTTTGTTCCTGGAGCAAGCGCGGAATTTGCTCTTGAAAAGCTGCAAGACACAGCGCGCGAACGACGAAGCTGCAGCTCCACACTAGGCAGCTCTGGCCGTACAGTCTGCCTCTAAACTATAGGCTTTCCTGAGTTGATCTGCAACCATAACACTAAACTCGGTGGAAAGCAGAGCCTGGATCTCGAAACTAGGCATGCATCCTTCGTGCCCACGATGGTTGGAATGTTCCTGGAATGAGAGGCTCTACAAGTGCCTCACTGGCATATTTCTGGGACATTTCAAAGGACGCGTTGGCTGCAGCAAGCGCTGCTGCGTCGGCAGCAGCTGCTGCAGCAGCAGCTCTTACAGCTGCAGCTGCCACAGCAGTCAGCAGCTGCAGCAGAAGGTGGATTCGATGGGTGCTGGTGCACATCACACGAAACGTTTGATGGGCATTCAGGCTGATTTCGAACGGTGAGGCAGTGCAGAGAATGCTTGGGAGCAGGGGCAAGTGGCGAGCAGGAAATTTGTGCGGCTGCTTTCGCTGCCGCTGCTGTCATGTGTTGTTGCTGCTGCTGCTGGTTGCAGCGGGTCCAACAACTAATGGCAGCAGAGATACGCAAGAGCGGCGCTGGCGCTTCCCTTTTTTCCCCCCACGCCATTAACGGACACAGCAGCAACTCGGGCCGCTGCAGCTGCTTCTTGTGCTGTTGAAGGCGCTGAGGCTTTCCAAACAAACCAATGCAGCTGCAGCAGCAGCACCTGCTTTGAGCGGCTCTGAGTGCAAGTCAGGCTGCCTTAACAGGCACTGCAGTGTAGCTGCTTGTTTTTGTGTACTGCCTCGGCATCAGTAGGCGGAACTCAAGAAGATCCTAACGCAGTGACTTGACTGCTTAGGAGCACAGTTATTGCACTCCTTTAAGCCTTGACTGCAGACCGCAAGATTTGCTGCGGTGGCATCTGGTGCTGCAGGAGCGAACAGCTGCTGGTTGCAGCGCTGCGGGTTGCTGCTGACGGTGCCCCATCCCCCATAATTGCTGTCTGTGGGGCAGAGTGAAGTTTGTATGCTTCCCTTGCTGGCGGGCTATTTGAGTCAGACTGTTGGCTGCGTTGCTGTATGTCTAAGGGTAATTCGAATTTGCTTTTATATGTCACTTCGCGTAGTTGCTGCTGCTGGCCTTGTTTGCTGTTACAGGCTTTCGCCAGGCAGCAGCACAACAAAAAATTCGAAATATCAAAAAATTGCAACCAGCAGGCAAAGCGAAGGCTGCCTCTGGCGTACTGGCCGCAGAGCCTCACATAGCGACACGACAGCAGCAGCAACAGCTGCAGAAGCTGCTGCCACTGCAGCAGCCCGAACTTATGAAGCCGGCAGGGCCGTTTTCATCGCTGCCATTGTTTCGCCTGCTGTTGTGCTGCTGCAACTATGGTGCTGCTGCTCCTGCTAGCAGCTCAATTGAAGGATCGAAATAAGGCACCGACCTCGCCTGCAGCAGCACTGTGCCGCTCAAAGCAAAAACCTGAACTGCAACGTAACAACGAACATAATAGGCAGTCCCTAGAGATTAAAGAGGCCTTTGCAATTGTACATCCCTACAATGTTGCAGGAGACCCACCACCAAACAGAGGATAAGCGGCGGCAGCAGCGGCTGCAGTAGCAGCTACTGCTGCTGCTGCAGGCCGCGCTACCCCGACTGCTCTTCCTGCTGCTGCAGCAGAGGCAAGGATGCGTGCACAAGATACCACATGCATCTCCGCAGCCCTCACATGACGTCCACCACGCTTGACTTTGCTGCTGCTGTTGTTCCAGCAGCTGTTTCTGTTGGCGCTGCAATGCGCCGCCTGTCATTGCTCTTGGCAGCCCCAGCTTCCGGAGGGCCGTGTTAAGCACCTAGAGCAACGCAGGGAGGGTAGCAGAAGTCAGCATCAGCAGCAGCAGCAGCAAAAGCGCAGCAGCAAAAACATAAACCGGGCAGTAATCAGTTTCCGGGACAATTTAAATAATTCTTAGATCGCAGTAGAGGACCTGAAACAAATGAACAAATGACGCAGCTAACCTGAACGCGTTCGTGCTTGGAAGTCACTCCCACGAGGCGGGAACCGCTGCCATCTGCAACTGCAGTAGCAGCCCAAACAGCAGCAGCAAAAGTAATATGAAATCGAGCACGCCACGCAGTGGCAGCAGCATTGGCTGCGTCACTGCTGCAGCAGTGGCTGCGTCGCTGCAGTGGGAGTGGCTATGTTGCTGAAGCAAAAGACGCTATGTCACTGCAGCAGCAGTGGCTGCGTCACTGCAGTGGTAGTGGCTGCGCCAGACAGACCTAAGGCCTGGTATTTTTCTTTAAGAGGTATTTTCCTGCCTGTCCTCAAGTCGAAGAGCTGGGCGTGGACATCGCTGCAGCAGCAACAGCAGCAGCAGCAAGATGGCGCCTCTGTTGTGCGGCTTTGTACGTCTAGTATATTTCGTGCTGCTTTTGGCTATTGTGCCTTCCCGTTTTCTGAGGGAACTCTGCCCCTTTTCTTTTTTCCCTTAGCCTCCAGCTATTGTTTTATTAGCATTTCCTAGCTGCCTGCGACCTGTGTGTAGCTGCTTCCCCTGTGGTTGCGTGCTGCTGTCTAATGCTGCTGCTCGTGGGCGCTCTGTGCGCAGCTTCTCTGTCGCTGCTGCTGCTGCTGCGCTGCTGCAGGGCTCCGCCGCCAGCAGGCAGCAGGCCAGTGGAGGCCGCAGAGCAAGTGCAGCAAAAACAAAGGCCCACTGCCGACAAAAAGGTGAGATGCATTTAGGAAAAGGCAGCAGCAAACAGTACAAGCAGAGCCCAAATGCGAAGATGCAGCAGCAAGCAAAGCAGCACAGACAGTGACACTGGCTTGCCTGTTGCACAACAGCAGACCTGACGAGAGGCAAATCTGCAGCCGCCGCCACGCCCACTTTGCTGCTGCTCTCGGCGCTGCTTCCCGCAGCCACAGCAGCACAAAGACCCAAGGAGGGCCCCCATGACCTCCCCGCACGTGGGTTACTTGCCAGGAAGGCGGGGGCCTTCCGGCCCCAACAGCAGCAGCAGCCGCAGCAGCTTCAGCAACTCGTTGCTGCTCAGAATGTAAAGGTAGAGAGCCAGCTGGGGAAAGCACCCCAAACAGCAGACTGCCCAGGGACAGACCAGCAGCTATCAGCAACGCCGATTTGTTTATTTTTTGCGGCTCACTGCCACCAGTTGGGAGCTGCTGCTCCCTGCTGGAAATGACCGGCTGCTGCTGCTGGCGCTGCTGCTGCTTTTGCTGCTGCTGCTGCTCTGAACGCAAGCCAAGAAGGTCCCTGCAGGTCTCCAAAGACACGTGGCGACATTCGAGGCAGGAAATCCCGGCATGCCATTTCCTGAGTGCCACAACAGCAGCGCCAGCAGAAGCAGAGGCAGCAGTAGCAGACGAAGCAACAGCAGACGCAGCAGCAGCAGACGCCAATGTGGAACTCTTCAAAAAAGCCATGCAAAACCTCCTGCAGCTGGCGCCGTAGCAGCCACGGAACACAAATCCCAGCAGCAGCGGCGACAGCACGCGAAGCAGCAACGTTAACAGCAGCAGCAAGTGCCGCAGCTGCTGCAGCAGCCTCTGGTGTATGGACAGCTCACCCCTCGGTGCAGCGGGCTACAGCTGCCAGCTTCCCCAGCCGCAGCAAACGCTTGTGCTTCTGCTGCCACTGGAGTCTTTGCTGCTGCAGCGGGAGCGCGGCCTGCCCCCAGGCTCTCTTCAGCAGACAGAAGCAGTGGATGGTAAGGGAGTCTTCAAGCCCGAAGCAAACCCAGGGGCCCTGCAGTAGCAGCAGCAGCAGCAGCAGCAAATAGTAGGCAGCACAGAGTCGGCGCCCCGAAGCAGCAGCATTAATTCGCGCTGCAGCAGCCATGGCAGGCCAGTGAGCTACCGCAAGGGAACCGGTGGCTGCTGCTGCTGCTGCTGCTGCTGCTGCTGCCCTGGCTCAAGCCTAACTAGATGCAACTGGTCCACTACCTCCAGCCTAAACTGCAGCAAAATGCCAAAACTGCAGCAAAATGAAACTTACAGAGAGACAGCCAGCTGTGACTCCAACTTCCCCAGTGGCTATTCTTCGAGGGGGCCCCACGCGGAGGACAGGACCCTGCAGCAGTTCCTGGGGGCCCCCCTCTGCTGCGCCTGGCTGCTCACGCCCGGTGCAGCAGCAGCAGCTGCTGCAGCGGCTGCTCCTGGTGGCCCTGTTATCGCTGCTGCTGCTGCTGCTGCTGCTGCTGCGTCTGTTGCGTCTGCTGGGAGCGTCTACGCACCACAAACGGCCCTGCGGAACACGCAGTTCCGGGTCATCCCCACGGACGTCTTCATCACTTTCGTCACTGCTGCTGCTGCTGCTCCTGTTGCTGCCGCTGCTCTCCCGGCTGCTGCTGCTGCCTCTGCGGCTTTCTACTTGAACGCTTCCGCGCCCAGCCGCTTCAGGGGGTGAGACTACAGCGCTGCTGCTGTCGTGTTCGCTGTCATCACTCCCGCTGCTGCTGCTGCTGCTGCGTCTGCTGTTGCTGCTGCTGCTGTGCGGGCTCTGCTCTTCACTAAACGGCCACGTCTCATAAGTCCCTAGAAAAAACCTGGGAAGTGCAACAATATATTCTGGTGAAGAAAGAAGTATGTAGCCGTTTTCTGCTGCTGGCAGGGACAGGCCTGTCCCTGCTCGCCACTGGAGCTGCTGCTGCTGCTGCTGTTCCTGCCGCTGCCGCTTCTGCTGCGGCTGCTGCTGCTGATCATCCTGCTGCTCATGGTGTTGCTGCTGCTGCTGTCGCTGCTGCTGCTGCTGCTGTGCCATTCTACGGCGGGCAACCCGAACTGCCGTCGGAAGCACATCAAGAGTCTCCGGGGCCATCAGCTTCAGCGACCGCCCCTGGCCAACCAGCAGCAGCTCTTTGAGAACCCATTTGCTGCAACTGCTGCTGCAGCACACGCAGCAGCAGCAGCTGCTGCTGCCTGTGCTGCTGTTGTGCTGCTGGCTATGAACTGGCAAAGTCGCAGTGGCGAGGCTGTGTAGCTGCGGGCAATGGCGGCGAAAGAGGCGCAGAGGCCTAGCAGGACTCCAGCTGAAGAGCTGGTGCAGCAGCAGCTGCAGCAGTAGCAGCAATGAAAACAGACAAAGAGGCACGCAGGCAGCACAAAGGAAAACCAAGAAGATGAGGACACGCATACACATCTTGTAAGAGCAACAAAGTCAATTGCTGCTGCTGCTGCTGCTGCTGCTGCTGCCGCTGTGGCCACAGCGGCAAGTGTAGCTGCACTGGGAGCGTCACCACTCCGGCATGGCTGCAGCTGCTGCAGCTGCTGTAGCAGATTCTGGTAGTGAAACTGCGTCTGCGTCTGCTGCTGTTGCTGCTGTTGCTGCTGTTGCTGCTGGTGCTGTTGCTGCTGCTGCTGCAAAGTGCTGCTGCAGGGGCTCACTTGGGGTGCCTCCGCAGGCGCCCAGTAAGGGAAGGCGATGCAGCCCGACTGTACGGACAGCTGCGGAGGGGCTCGCAGCCACAGCGCCTGCTCGTAGTTGTGTTCAGACACAGCGAGCGCTGGCAGCAGCGGCAGTTCTTGCTGCTGCTGCTGCTGCTGCTGCTGCTGCTGCTGCTGCTGTTGCTGGCGGTGCCCGTGCTGCTGCGGAGGGAGCAACATGTAGTCGTCATGTTGACGCAGCACGGCTACCAGCGGTAAGACACCGCCGCCTCCGCCGCGGCTGCTGCTGCTGCTGCTGCTGCTGGTCATGTTCAAAGAAGGCTGCGGTGTGGAATGGAAGACCCTTGGCTGCTGCTGCTGAAAAGCCGCAGCAGCCACGCCACCAGCAGCAGCACTTGCTGCTGAATCTGCGGCGCCGACGAAGGGAACGGCAGAGCCTGCTCCCCGTGCGGCAGCAGCTGGCCTGCTTAGTGGGGCGGCAGCAGCAGCAGCAGCTGCAGCAGGAACAGCACGCGTTGGCGCTAAGGAGGGCTGGTATACCGAAACTCCTCCTTCTGTTTGTCTCAAAACGAAACACCAGCTTCCTAAAGAAACAGACACAAAACTGGTGGCACGCAGTTGCCAGCAACCGCAGCAGCCGCAGCAGCAACAGGGCCAATCGCAGCAGCAGCAGCAGCAGCAGCAGCAATATAATGGCACTCACCACCCCGTGAGATGAGGAGGCAGTCAGTGGCAAAGTTCCAGCCCCAATGGAGGGCGCCTACGAAGTCCAGAGTCAGCGAGGCCTCAGCTGCAGCTGCAGCTGCAGCTGCAGCTGCTGTTGCTTCAACTGAACCTGCTGTAGGAGCAGCAGCAGCAGCTGCTCCTGCTGCTGGAGCCCCTGCTGCTGGATCCGCTGCTGCTGCCTCTTCTAGGTAAGGCCCGAGAGAGCTCGGCTGTTGGCCGTCTGCTAAGGACGGCGAAGCTGCGTTCTTTGGTGACCTTGCTGCTGCTGCTGCTGCTGCTGCTGCTGCTGCTGCTGCTGCTGCTGCTGCTGTAGGCGCGACGAGGCTCCGTGGGGGCCTGGTTCGAAGCCACCAGCAGCGCCTCAGGCGCATAAAGAAAGACGCGTGCTGCTGCAGCGAAAGCTGAGGGGCCTTTTGGGCTAGTTGGGGGCCCCTGCAGCAGCAGCAGCAGCAGCAGCAGCAAAAAGGTGGTGGCCCCTCACAAGCGGGCCCCACTTGCTTGGGGCCTCTAGCTGCGCTGCTAGCTGCTGCTGGTGGCGGGGGACTCTCGAGTCTTAGCAGCTTCCTTTTGTCCCCTGTGTCTTCTCGCTGGTCTGCTGCTGCTGCTGCTGCTGCTGCTCTTGTGGCGGCGGCGGGGGGTTCTCGGCGTGCAGCAGCAGCAGCTGCTCCTGCTGTTCTGGGGGCCGCTGCTTTTGCTGCGGTGCGATTGCAGCAGCGGCAGCAGCAGCAGCAGCAGCAATTAGAACCTGCGGTGCAAGAGCAAAGAAAGGGAAAGAGCCCATAAAGCAGCAGCGCAGCAGAGCAGCAAGAAGAGCAGCAGCAACAGAAGCAGCAAAAGCACCGAAAGAAGCAGAAGCAGCAGCAACGGGCGCAGCAGCAAACAGCAGCAGCAGCTGGCTTTTCTGTGGCCGTTGCTGCTGCTGCAGCTGCTGTTGCTGCCACTGCACCAGGCGCAGTAACAGGCGCAGCAGCAAACAGCAGCAGCAGCTGCTGCAGCTAACAGCAGCAGCTGCTGATGCAAGGACTGTTGCTGCCAGTGCACCAGACGCAGGCACGGGCGCAGCAGCAAACAGCAGCAGCAGCTGCTGCTGCTCACCTGGG